>NC_140997.1:49887074-50021307 GCF_052327205.1 Somniosus microcephalus
CCCCTCTCCCTCCCTCCCCCCTCTCAACTCCCCCCAACCCCTCCCCCCCCTCTCCCTCCCCCCCCTCCTCACTCCTCTCCCCCTACCTCCCCTCCTCCTCTCCACTCCCCTCCCCCCTCTCCTCCTCCTCCTCTCCCCTCCCACCCTCTCCCTCTCCCTCCCCCCTCCTCTCCCTCCCCCTCCCCCCCTCCTCTCCCTCCCTCCCCCCTCTCCTCTCCTCCCCCCCTCTCCTCTCCCTCCCCCTCCCTCCCTCGCCCCCCTCTTCCCTCCCCCCCTCCTCTCCCTCCCCCCACACTCTCCTCTCCCTCCCCCTCTCCTCTCCCTCCCTCCCCTCTCCTCTTCCTCCCTCCCTCCCCCCTCTCCTCTCCCTCCCCCCTCTCCTCTCCCTCCCTCCTCTCTTTCCCTCCCTACCCCTCTCCTCTCCTTCCCTCACCCCCCTCCTCTCCCTCCCTCGCCCCCTCTCCTCTCCTTCCCTCCACCCCCTCCTCTCCCTCCCTCCCTCGCCCACTCTCCTCTCCCTCCCTCCCCCCCTTCTCCCCTCCTCCCTCCCTCCCCTCTCCTCTCCCTCCCCCTCTCCTCTCCCCCTCCCTCACTCCCCTCTCCTCTCCTCCCCCCTCTAATCTCCCTCCCTCCCCCCTCTCCTCTCCCTCCCTCCCCCCCTCTCCTCTCCCTCCCTCCACCTCCGTGGATCAATGCCTCAGGGCCGGCCGGCCGGTGCGCGGCCTAGCGTATGAGGCCCGGCCAGACTCACCTTAGCTCTCTCCCTCCCTCCCCCCTCTCCTCTCCCTCCCTCCCCCTCTCCTCTCCCTCCCACCCCCTCTCCTCTCCCTCCCTCTCTCCTCTCCTCTCCCTCCCTCTCTCCTCTCCCTCCCTCCCCCTCCGCCTCAGCTCAGGTCGCGCACCGGGCCAACGTTGACACGTGTGCTGACTCCCGCCCCGCCAGCCTTTACTAAGATGGTGGCGGTGGCTACGCTCGGCTCAGTCCCGCGCCGCCAGCCTTTACCAAGATGGCGACGATCACGGGGCAGGACGGGCGGTGCCTAGCTCTGGCATGGCTGGATAGGAGAGGCCCGAGGCTTTGAGGCCTGCAGCTGGGGTAAGCTTCCAAGGTTGCGGCACCCGGCGGAGGTAACGAGTCAAGAGGGAAAAAAAAAACGGTGAAAGGTAGGAAAATTAATGAGGTTAGAGAAAATATTTACAAATTAATTAACTTTTTTTAAAACAATGTAATTGTGTTTTAAAAGCAACTTTTTTTTTGCTGTAAATCTAGATTTGAAAATAAACACGCAGAAAGTGGGAAAAATAAATGAAGAGTTAGGAATCAAGATGGCGGCCACTCACCTCAGCTCAGAAGGATTAGGCCCACCCACACACGCAATGAAATGCCCCCCGTGACGCACCGATTGGTCAACCATCAGGTTAATCCCCTGTACGATTGGTCAACCATCACGTCACTCAACGCTAATAAGCGGAATGTTGCCGTTTTTTAATAGTATTTTGTATACTGTCGGAACAATTTTTGTCTGACCAAAAAGTAAATACACCTATTAGAGTCCACTAATGATAAGCTTTCTTTTGATATAACATATGTGTAGGTACGCTCTATAACTTTTGATTGTATAGCCGGACAGACAGACGGAAAGATGGAAAGCCGGAAAGACAGACTGAAAGACGGAAAGACAGATGGAAAGACAGATGGACCATTTTATATATATAGAAGCTGGAGTGCCCGGTGGTGCCAAGGGTCTTTTGAGGGCATGTTTGTTGTTGGAAGAGAGAGAGAGAGAGATGTAATGATCAATAACATGTCATTCTATAGTGGACACTAGGTGGAGCCGTAGAGCTGTATATAGCTGTATGTATATAATAAGACTACACTACCCAGCTGTATGTATATTAAGACTACATTACCCATGAGGCAGTAGGCTACCCACAAGGCAACAGTCAAGATGGAGGCCTCTACAGATACTGTACCTAGTCCACATGTGCTCAATAGAAGTGCCTAGCAAAAGCTAGCTGTGTTCATAATAAGAATGTCTATTTATTAATGAACATAAGAAGAGAGAGAGAGAGACTGGGGGGAGAAGAGAGAGATGGGGGGAAGAGAGAGAGAGAGACTGCTGGATTTAGTTCGGGATTAGCCTGGAGAGAGAGGGGGCAAGGAGCGCCTCAGGCCTGGCCCGATGGACCCATGCGAAGGAAGGAAGGAAGGAAGAAGGTGAGCTCTCCCTCCCTGTCCCACCCCCTCACTCCTTCCCTCCATCCCCCTCCCTCCCTGCCCCTCTCCTCACTCTCCCTCCCCCTCTCCCTCCCTCCCCCTCTCCTCCCCCTCCCTCCCCCTCTCATCCCCCTCCCTCCCCCACTTCTCTCCCTCCCTCCCCTCTCCTCTCCCTCCCTCCCCCTCTCATCTCCCTCCCTCCCCTCTCATCTCCCTCCCTCCTCTCCTCCCTCCCCCTCTCCTCTCCCTCCCCCTCCTCCTCTCCCTCCCTCCCTCTCTCCCTCCCTCCTTCTCTCCTCTCCCTCTCTCCTCTCCCTCCCTCCCCCCTCTCCTCTCCCTCCCTCCCCCTCTCCTCTCCCTCCCCCCTCTCCTCTCCTTCCCCTCCCCCTCTCCTCTCCCTCCCCCTCCCCCCCTCTCCTCTCCTTCCCCCTCCCTCCCTCACCCCCTCTCTCTCCCCCTCCCTCCCTCCCCCTCTCCTCTCCCTCCCTCCCCCTCTCCTCTCCCTCCCCCCCTCTCCTCTCCTCTCCCTCCCTCCCCTCTCCTCTCCCTCCCTCCCTCCCCCCTCTCCTCTCCCTCCCCCTCTCCTCTCCCTCCCTCCCCCCTCTCCTCTCCTTCCCTCCCTCCCCCTCTCCTCTCCTTCCCTCCCTCCCACCCTCCTCTCCCTCCCTTCCTCCACCCCTCCTCTCCCTCCCTTCCTCCACCCCTCCTCTCCCTCCCTCCCCTCTCCTCTCCCTCCCCCCCTTTCCTCTCCCTCCCTCCCCCCCCTCTCCGCTCCCTCCCTCCCCCCCCTCTCCTCTCCCTCCACCTCCGCGGATTCAGCGCCTCAGGGCCGGCCGGCCGGTGCGCGGCCTGACGCGTGAGGCCCGGCCGGACTCACCTTAGCTCTCTCCCTCCCTCCCCCTCTCCTCTCCCTCCCTCCCCCTCTCCTCTCCCTCCCTCTCTCCTCTCCCTCCCTCCCCCTCCGTGGATCAGAGCCTCAGGGCCGGCTGGCCGGTGCACGGCCTAGCGCGTGAGGCCCGGCCGGACTCACCTTAGCTCAGGTCGCGCTCCGGGGCCAACTTTGATGCGTGCGCTGACTCCCGCCCCGCCAGCCTTTACTAAGATGGCGGCGATGGCTACGCTCGGCTCAGTCCCGCACCGCCAGCCTTTACCAAGATGGCGGTGATCGCGGGGTGGGACGGGCGGTGCCTAGCTCGGGCATGGCTGGCTAGGAGAGGCCAAGGCTTCGAGGCCTGCAGCTGGGGTAAGCCTCCAAGGTTGTGGCGCCCGGCGGAGGTAGCGAGTCAAGAGGAAAAAAAAACGGTGAAAGGTAGGAAAATTAATGAGGTTAGAGAAAATATTTACAAATTAATTAACTTTTTTAAAAAACAATTTAATTGTGTCTTAAAAGCAACTTTTTTTTTGCTGGATATCTAGATTTGAAAATAAACACGCAGAAAAGTGGGAAAAATAAATGAAGAGTTAGGAATCAAGATGGCGGCCACTCACCACAGCTCAGAAGGATTAGGCCCGCCCACACATGCAATGAAATGCCCCCCGTGACGCACTGATTGGTCAACCATCCGGTTAATCCCATGTACGTTTGGTCAACCATCACGTCACTCAACGCTAATGAGCGGAATGTTGCCGTTTTTGAACCTTTTTTGTATACTGTCGGAACAATTTTTGTCTGACCAAAAGGTATATATGCCTACGAGAGTCCCCTAATGATAAGCTTTCTTTTGAGATAACATATGTGTAGGTACGCTCTATAACTTTTGATTGTATAGCCGGACAGACAGACGGAAAGACAGACGGAAAGATGGACCGATTTATATATATAGATAGATGGATGCAGACACTTTTAGCCAAGAGGATCATCAGAACTCAATACAAATCTATTTATATAAGTATCTCACTGTGCTCTGAGTTATAATTGGTTTACTCCAGATAATGTAACAAGGGGAGCATTCTTTAGCTGGCATAAAATTATAGTTATTGACATCATATCATTGAGCAGAGAAGGTTAAGAGGAGATTTAATAGAGGTGTTCAAAATCATGAATGGTTTTGATAGAGTAAATAAGGAGAAACTGTTTTCAGTGACAGAGAGTCAGTAACCAGAGGACCCAGATTTGAGGTGATTGGCAAAAGAGCCAATGAGCCATTGGTGACATGAGGAAACACTTTTTTACACAGCGAGTGGTTGTGATCTAGAATGCACTGCCTGAAAGGGTGCAGATTCAAAGGTAACATTCAACAGAGAATTGGATAAATACTTGAAGGGAAAACATTTACAGGGCTATGGGGGACGAGCTGGGGAGTGGGACTAATTGGATCGCTCTACCAAAGAGCCAGCACAGGCACATTGGGCCGAATGGCCTCCTTCTGTGCTGTATCATTCTAAGATTCTATGATATTTATTGCAGTCAAATTACTGTTTATATTGTCCTCCCAGATAACAACTTTCTGAAACATTTATAATATTTCCTTTATAGTCATTTTCAGTTGGATTTCTTGCAGCAAGAAAGTCCTATGCTTTGAAACTGCGGCAATGACAACATGTTAAGGACTGAATCAGTCCTGGATAAGGTGCAAGAGCAGAGCACAGTTAAACTGCGTGTCTAATAACTCTAGTTCTCAGCCAGCACAGATATTATGTGCGCTGCTTTTCATATTTTTAGCCAGGAGCGGTTATCATTTTGCAATTTGCCGGCGTACTTTTATATTCCCATTAAAAACAATGGATGTGCATGAGCAAGGGATAGATAATAAAATATTTAAAGAACAATGAAGTGCAGAAAATGGTTGATATATTTAGGTCCAAAAGCCTAAAACAAGTTGGGCATAATTAGGCCAAAGCCTAATGCCAGCATTACTGACCACAGCAGTGAATCACTGAATTACAGTGAATTTAACTGAACTGCTACATAATTTTATTCAAGGCTGTTATTTTGAAATCCTAGATAGTGAATTTAAAATGAGAAACTAGTCTTACTAAGATTTATAATATACTGTGTAAAAATTATTACAAGTACTCATCATTTGTGTGTCATGGACACAAGTTGATTATAGTTTATTCAGGGCAAATATAGACCATTTATACAGGCATTGTGCCTACTTGTCAGGACTAACAAGTGAATTACAGTTTCTCTATCATCTTCGCAGTTTAGGTATATCACACGGCCCTTGATTTTTAATGTGTTACACAGCTATTGATTTTTGAAATTCAATTTAGTGCTTGGGATCATGTCAGATTGTAGTGCCGTAATGCCAGTGTATCCACTAGGTGGAGTACTAGCCAGCACTGCAAAGACTTTGTAATTATTTTTTATTCACGGTTGCATAGAGGGACCTAAGATCTAGTGTAGTCTTCAGGTCAAGCAGGGTCAGAGGGCAAGGGATAATTGGACCAGGGTGCGCAGATGTAATCTAGTCCCCATTTTAAAGTTGCATTCTGTCCTTATATAATACTTTGATTTGATATTATTTATAGTTAAATACTGAAGCTTTACAGGAATTTGGGAAGCAGAGAAGCCGAGTTGGTTGTCGCATTGCGCTTCTCTGCAGTACAGTCTTAACTATTGAACTATAGTAAACTGCCACTGAATGGAAGTGTTGTAATGTAGGAAATTTATAGCACAACAAGTTTACATCGCCAGTTTCTATTCAGGCTGCATATTCTGACCCAGCTGGAGGAGACCGTGCTTGACATTATTGGAGGGGCCATCACTGAGGCCGTGGTGATCGGTGAGGCTGAAACTATTGATGATGACAGTATGCTCATACCTAATCCTTCTTCTCACATCCCACTTCCCACTCAACCCACAATCTCTTCTCACTTACAAGCTGCTGATGGTGTAAGCATGCACATCTTGCTTTACCCCCGCCTCCTCTCACCAAAACCCTATACTGTTCCTGGGATTAGGGACAGGGTCACTGGCAAGGCTTGGAAGCTGAGCAGCGCCATGCCTGGTTAGTATCTGGAGGGGTGAACATCAGGGAAGACCAGGTGTGGAAGGAGCCCTGAGGAGGGGCGGTTGGTGAGAAGGTCACAGAAGGAGCCCCGGGAGGGGCGGCTGGTGAGCAGGCCCGGGCGTTGGGCTGAAGATTGTCGGACAGGAGGAATGGTAGAAATGGAATGGCGGCGCGCATAGACGCAGTGGCTTTGCTTCTCCCAGGGACAGTGCTATTTACGTTAATGTTATTGTTATTTGTACTGGACTCATGGGAGCTTGCAAGATCACATTTTGTTGTACAATGACAATAAAGTTGAATTATTATTATTATTTCTTCTTTCAGACCCAAGAACTCAAACCAGCCCAACCTGTGTAGAAATAGCCCATGATTTCCAGGATGGAAGTGATGGACAACTCTGTTAGCGCACTTGTAGATTCATAAATGATGCTGGGTGTGATGGGCAATGTCTCAGCTTCCATTGGAGCACAAGCGGAAACAACCCGATGTCTGAGTGCTGCAGTGGAAGCTCAGACTGCTGCCATCGTGGTTGCGTTTACCAGTGTGGAAAGGGGCTTGCAGGGTCTCACAACAATCTGTCCTCCAACAGATTACTAGGATTGCTGAGGTGCCACCCCGGGGGAGTGCCAGTGGCTCCGTGAAGCATGAACCTGCTGTCCTCTCTCAGGATGACAGCATTCGTACTTCCACCACTGCCACTCCGCCAGTGCCCTTGCCTGTTGCCTGTCTGCCTGCCAGCCCAGACTGCTGCTGCCCATGCCGAGGTGGTGCAGTCTGCAGCTGGGCCTTCTAGGCCCAGAGCTGCTCAAGGTCCCCCTGCAAGGCCACCTGCAGTCTCCCCCACTGAAAGTCAGCAGCCTTCCACCAGCCATGCTGCAGCCATTGGGGTAGCACTGCGCAGAAGCATTAGGATAGGCAAAGGCACACAGAAGACAGGCACTAAGGGAATGCACAAGGTGATTAGTTGACTTTGTTCTGTAGTATTGGATTGAATGATTTATAAATGTAGTTTGGAATGTTTGTTTTGTGGTGGCTTTCATTTCAACATTGTGGCCAAGAGGACGCTGAGGTGTTCTGTGACAGAGGGATGATAAGATGGAGAAGTGTTGAGCAACGGGGATCTGGGGTTTCATTCAGGGGAAGCGGAGTGTGATGATGCGCTCATGGACAGCCCGTCCGGAACAAGGATTTGCAGGCTGCCTCCTCCCTTCCTCCTCTAACACTTCCTCTTCTTCCTTCTGAGGTGGTTCCAGAACCCATGGGGACAAGGGCTGTATCCTCATGATGGCAAAGTTGTGGAGGATGCAGCAAACCACCACGAATTGGGACACCCGCTCCGGTGAACACTGTAGGGCTCCCCCCGAGCGATCAAGGCAGCTTCAGCACCCCGATGGTCCGCTCGATGGCATTCCTCATGGCAGCATGGCTCTCATTATACAAGTGCTGGCCACGAGTGGTGAGGTTGAGGAAAGGGAGTCATCAGCCAGGTGTAGAGCGGATAACCCTTGTCGCCAAGCAGCCATCCTCAGGTTCGAAGTGGTAGCTGGGAGATTGCTGGCACAGTGGACTGGCGCAGAATGAAGGCATCATGACTACTGCCAGGATAGCAGGCATTCACCAGCATGATGTGCTGGGAGTGGTCGCACACCAACTGCACATTAAGTGAGTGGAAACCTTTGCGGTTACTGTACATCTCACCATTGAAAGCTGCAAAGCCACGTCAATAGCACGCTACACCATGGGGAAGTCCAATATCCTGGCAAAGCCATGCGTGTGCTCCTCCTGCTTCTCTCTGTTTATAGAGAAGACAATGACGTCCCCTTTCCTAGCATACAGAGCCTCTGCTAGACGTAGTGATGGACGGCAGACTGCCAGATGTTTTCTATGTCACCTGTTCCAGCTTGGAAGGATCCTGTGGTGAAAAATATCAGGGCCACAGTCACCTTTGGGCCACTGGCAGAGCCATTGTCACCCTGCTCTGAGGCTGCAGGTCTGGTTCCAAGAGGTGGCAGAGTTCTGTGACCTCCTTGGTGAAGCGGAGCCACCGAATACACTGCTCCTGGCTTAGGTGCAGGTAGGAGAAGTGTTCCCTGAAGACCCTAAGTGGGTAAGGCCCCCTGCTGAGAGCCCTCCCTCTACGAGCAGCTTGTCTTCTTTGCTCCATCCCCCTGACATGCTGCAGCGCGAGGGGGGGGGGGTGGCTGCAACTAGAGCCCCCCATGACTGGGACCAAGTGGTGAGCTCAGAGGCCTTCCAGCAGCAGCCAACACCTTCCCAACATCCAGCAGCACTCCCTGCACACTTTAACAACTTCTGAAATCTCTTCCAGGAGCCCAGTACTCCTACAAACTCTGCAAGAGCCAGCACAAGAGAAATAATCAACCTTCCTGCATGTTGGATGTACTCTTTAAGTAGTGCTGGTGAGGGGGGTCCCTCGTGCAGCTGATCACTCGTTCAGCTGTGCGTGTTTAGGAGCGGGCGTTGATGGGAACGTCGATGTCGAAAATGGCAGGTCGTGTGTCAAATCAGCGTTACACTCTGACTGATGTCATGATCTGCCTACACTGCATACTGCCGGCGCATACACGTACCGCTCACACTGTCGCCCTCACCAAGATGACGAACAGCGCGGGCCGCACCGGAAATGGGCAGAAGCGAGGCAGACGCCATTTATTTTTTTTAAACGGCCTTAAATGTCAACAGCTGTAGAAGGGACGACATTAGAAAGGAGAGAAAAAACAAATAACACTCACCTATCAGAGCTACTGATAAAAACCTGTCCTGATCCACCTTCCTCACTTACAGACATGGTCACTTCTTAAACTTGTCCTTGTGTTTGCATTTAAAATCTATCACCTGAATTCAATAGCTATCTATGTTCAGCAATTACTGTGGTTCAATTTGAGAGTTGACTGTTTTCCACAAGTTTCAATGACATGTTCTCCAGTAGTGTTTAGTGCATGTTGCAGTGCAGGTTCAGACACTTACACAGTGGGACATTACTGACTGAACCCCACGCTGCTCTAGTGACCCATTCATAAATTCATGTTCACTGCCGCCAGTATCTAAACCCCTGCTGACAAAGAGCAGGCTGTGAGGATTTCATGGTTCACACTGAAGTGCAGTCTGTTTAGATAATCAAACCACACTTCACAAGGGTTTCCAGACCCACCTTTCATCATAAGAATATAAGAAATAGGATCTGGAGCAAGCCATTCAGCCCCTCAAGCCAGCTCCGCCATTTAATGAGATCATGGCTGATGTGCTTTTGGCCTCAACTCCATTTTCCTGCCCGCTCCCCAGAACCCTTGACTTCCCTATTGCTCAGAAATCTGTCTATCTCAGCCTTGAATATATTCAATGACTCAGCTTCCACAGCTCTCTGAGCTAAAGAATTCCAAAGATTCACGACCCTCTGAGAGAAGAAATTCCTCCTCAAGTCCGTCTTAAATGGGCGACCCCTTATTCTGAGACTATGCCCCCTCATTCTAGATTCCCTGACGAGGGGAAACATCCTCTCAGCATCTACCCTGTCCATCCCCCTCAGAATTTTATGTTTCCATAAGATCACCTCTCATTTTTCTAAACTCCAATGAGTATAGGCCCAACCTGCTCAACCTTTCCTCATAAGACAACCCTTCCATCCCAGGAATCAACCTGGTGAACCTTCTCTGAACTGCCTCCAATGCAAGTATATCCCTCCTTAAATAAGGGGATCAAAACTGTACGCAGTACTCTAGGTGTGGTCTCACCAGCACCCTGTACAGTTGCAGCAAGACTTCTCTACTTTTATACTCTATCCCCCTTGAAATAAAGGCCAACATTCCATTTGCCTTCCTAATTACTTGCTGTACCTGCATGCTAACGTTTTGTGTTTCATGTACGAGGACACCCAAATCCCTCTGTACCGTCGCATTCTGTAGTCTTTCTCCATTTAAATGATATTTTTCTTTTCTATTCTTCCTACCAAAGTGTATAACTTCACATTTTCCCACATTATACTCCATCTGCCTAATTCTTGCCCACTCACTTAACCTATCCATATCCCTTATGTCCTCCTCACAACTTGCTTTCCCACCAATCTTTGTATCGTCTGCAAATTTGGCTACAATACGCTCGCTTCCTTCATCCAAGTCATTAATATAGATTGAAAATAGTTGAGGCCCCAGCACTGATCCCTGTGGCACCCCACTAGTTACAGATTGCTATCCTGAAAATGACCCATTTATCCCGACTCTCTGTTTTCTGTTAGTTAGCCAATTCTCTATCCAATCTAATATATTACCCCCAACACCATGAGCTCTTATCTTATGCAGTAACCTCTTATGTTACACCTTGTCGAATGCTTTTTGGAAATCCAAATACACCACATCTACTGGTTCCCCTTTATCCACCCTGCTCATTACCTCCTCAAAGAACTCTAATATATTTGTCAAACACGATTTCCCTTTCATAAAACCATGTTGACTCTGTTTGATTGTATTATGACTTTCTAAATACCCTGCTACTACGTCCTTAATAATGGATTTGAGCATTTTGCAAAGGACAGATGTTAGGCTAACTGGCCTATAGTTTCCTGCTTTCTGTCTCCTTTTTTGAATAAGGGCATTACATTTGCAGTTTTCCAATCCGTTGGGACTTTTCCAGAGTCAAGGGAATTTTGAAAGATTAGAAAAACAGAAAAATAGGAGCAGGAGTAGGCCATTTGGCCCTTCAAGCCTGCTCCGCCATTCAATATGATCATGGCTGATCCTCTATCTCAATACCATATTCCCGCTCTCTCCCCATACCCCTTGATGCCTTTTGTGTCTAGAAATGTATCTATCTCCTTCTTAAATATATTCAGTGACTTGGCCTCCACAGCCTTCTGTGGTAGAGAATTCCACAAGTTCACCGCCCTCTGAGTGAAGAAATTTCACCTCATCTCAGTCCTAAATGTCTTACCCCGTATCCTGAGACTGTGACGCCTTGTTCTAGACACCCCAGCCAGGGGAAACATCCTCCCTGCATCCAGTCTGTCTAGCCCTGTCAGAATTTTATACATTTCAATGAGATCCCCTCTCATTTTTCTAAATTCTAGTGAATACAGGCCTAGTCAACCCAATCTCTCCTCATATGACAGTCCTGCCATCCCAAGAATCGGTCTGGTGAACCTTCGCTGCACTCCCTCAATGGCAAGTATATCCTTTCTTAGGTAAGGAGACCAAAACTGCACACAGTACTCCAGGTGTGGTCTCACCAAGGCCCTGTACAACTGTAGTAAGACATCCTTGCTCCTGTACTCAAATCCTCTTGTAATGAAGGCCAACATACCATTTGCCTTCCTAACTGCTTGCTGCACCTGCATGTTTGCTTTCAGTGACTGGTGTACAAGGACACCCAGGTCCCTTTGTACATCAACATTTCCCAATCTAGCACCATTTAAATAATACTCTACCTTTCTGTTTTTCCTACTGAAGTGGATAACTTCACATTTATCCACGTTATACTGCATCTGCCATGTATTTGGCCACTCACTCAACTTGTCTAAATCGCCTTGAAGCCTCTTTGCATCCTCCTCACAACTCACAATCCCACCTAGTTTTGTGTCGTCAGCAAACTTGGAAATATTACATTTGGTTCCCTCATCCAAATCATTGATATATATTGTGAATAGCTGGGGCCCAAGCACTGATCCCTGCGGTACCCCACTAGTCACCGCCTGCCACCCCGAAAAAGACCCATTTATTCCTACTTTCTGTTTCCTGTCTGTTAACTAATTTTTAATCCATACCAGCATATTACCTCCAATCCCATGTGCTTTAATTTTGCACACTAACCTCTTATGTGGGACTTTATCAAAGGCCTTCTGAAAATCCAAGTACACCACATCCACTGGTTCTCCCTTATCTATTCTACCAGTTACATCCTCAAAAAACTCCAGTAGGTTTGTCAAACACGATTTCCCTTTCATAAATCCATGTTGACTTTGTCTAATCCTGTTGATATTTTCTAAGTGTCCTGTTATCACATCCTTTATAATACTCTAGCATTTTCCCTACTATTGATGTTAAGCTAACCGGTCTGTAGTTCCCGGTTTTCTCTCTCCCTCCCTTTTTAAATAGTGGGGTTACATTTGCCACCCTCCAATCTGCCGGAACTGTTCCATAATCTATAGAATTTTGGAAGATGACAACCAATGCATCCACTATTTCCATGGCTACCTCTTTTAGTACTCTGGGATGCAGATTATCAGGCCCTGGGGATTTATCAGCTTTCAGTCCCAACCAATTACAACCAATGCATCCCGTATCTCTGTAGCCACTTCTTTTAAGACCCTAGGATGCAGGCCATCAGGTCCAGGGGACTTGTCAGCCTTTAGACCCATAAGTTTGCCGAGCACTTTTTCTTTCATGATAGTGATTGTTTTAAGTTCCTCCCTCCCTTTTGCCCCTTGATTTTCTACTATTACTGAGGTGTTTTTAGTGTCTTCTACTGTGAAGACAGATAAAAAATATTTGTTCAATGCCTCTGCCATTTCCTTGTTTCCCATTATTATTTCCCCAGTCTCGTCCTCTAAGCGACCAACGTTTACTTTAGCTACTCTCTTCCTTTTTATCTACTTGTAGAAGCTCTTACTGTCAGTTTTTATATTTCTTGCTAGTTTACTCTCATAAGCTATTTTCTCCCTCTTTATTTTTTTTTAGTCATCCTTTGCTGGTTTCTAAAATTTTCCCAGTCTTCTGGCCTACCACTAATCATGGCAACATTGTATGCCTTTTCTTTCAATTTGATACCATCCTTAACTTCCTTTGTTAGCCTTGGTTGGTTCATCCTTCTCTTTGAGTCTTTCTTTCTCACTGAAATATATCTTTCCTTGATGTATAATGCACGGAAGACTAACTGGAAGCAGGTAAGTAAAACTCACATATCATCAGACTGTTGTATGACAAGCTTGCCTGCATGGCTAATGCTGAGCTGGCTAATGGCACTCAAATAAAATTGGGTTGTGTGCAAGTAGGGAGAAGTGAACATTGCTGTCATGATATGGCCGCTCTGAGGGTCAAGCTACACTTGGCAAGCAGGCACCAAATAAACCAAGGCTCACTGAATTTGAGAATCTCAGGCTGCAATCTTTGTGTTCCTGTGAAACAGTTTCAGATGTGCATCACTGAAAAAGAGGCAGTATAACTGTGCAGAGGAAGCAAAAACTCAAGTCATTCAAGAGACAGATGCGGTGATGGAGGGATCGCAGTTTCTTATGCAATGATGAGCTCATGAGCTGAATGGCCCCTCCTAATCTATAATTATCTTTGTGAGCTGACTCCTGAGTGGACTAAGTTCAACACTTTCTCCAAGAAGCAGCCTCAGAGCAGATTATGATTTTTTCTACGTTAAAAGCACTATATAAATGCAAGTTGTTGTTGCAGTCCAACGACTTGTTATATAAGTCCACCTGAACCACCAAAATAGGCAGTTGGAGGCTTTGGTTTAATGTCTCATCTGAGGGACAGTACCTACGACAATGCAGTGATGCCCTCGAGTGTCAGTCTAGTCTTGAAGTGCAGATAGAACATCTCCACCTTGAAAGTAAGATTACTGTACTACCAACGGAGCCAAACCAACGCAAAGGCTATGGGCTTGATTATGTCAATGGGGAGCTTTTGGAGGCGGGACTCCCATTTTTTGGGTTGTAGTCCTGCCTTCATCGACTTGTGGCCAACCCACGCTATTTTCCCTTGATTGACCTTGTTAAGCCTGCCCAGCGGGCTCAACAGGCCAATTAAGGGACACCTGGTTACTGGTGACATCAGCGATTGACATTTCATCTGTCATGAGCTTTTGACAGATGAAAAATCAGCGTTGGACAGCTCTGTGAAGCTGTCAAACACTGACAATCTGTCTTCTAACTTGAGTCCTTCTACTCAGACTTAGTTAGAGAGCTCTCCAGACCAGAAAGCAGAGGCTGCAGCTTTTGCCAGTTCAACGGCCATTCTGCTTTCTGTGCCGGTGAGCTGAGGGACTCCCGAGAACTGAAGGAAGGAAGCCCGCAGGAGAAAGTAAAGGTAAGTAAAACTATTAAAACACTTTACACTTACCTCACACACTTAACTCTGCACACATGCACCCATCACTCGCCTGCACAACGGCCATCTCGACCCCTCCAACCCCTGCAGACCGACGGTCCGCCTCGCTAACTTGGCATGGTTCAGAGCTGTCGGACAGCCCGCACTTCAGGGCTAAAAATAGGGATTAGGCAAAAAACTGCCTGTTAACTACCTGTTAACAGGCAGTTAATTGGCACTAATCCCCTTCCCGCCTCGCGGAGGCGGCTCCCAGCACAGGTCGGGTACCCGCCTCCTGGGACATTGGCAATGAGGCGGGTTGGGGGCGGGTTGGGGGCGGGTTTGGGGCGGGATGGGTTCCTGCCCTCGATTCTGCAATTTTCCCACCACTCCCGCCTCCAAACCCGTCTCCTCAGGGCTTGGAATATCGAGCCCTATGGGTCTGCCTCAACACTCCAAACCTCCAATTCCAGTAGCAGATCATTCAATGACTGTAACTTCAAATAAGAACACAAGGCAACAAGAATGAGAAGAGGCCGCTCAGCTTTCCAGCCACTCTCTTTATTAAATGAGACCATGACAGACATACCTCCCATGATCCCCAGATGGTTATTGTATTGCACAGTTGTTTATGTTTTAAACAGAATAATATTCTGAAATAACTAAGAATGGACGATGTTTGTCAACCACATGAATGTTATACAGAAACATGAGCAGGTGTGGCAAGTACATTTAACTGAATTCTGAATGTTATTAATACCAGATATCTGAACAATATGTCTCAGTCAATCCACACCACTGTGCTTCATGCTTTCAAAGTGCTGGTTGGAAGTAGTCTGAGAGCGGGCATTTTTGTGTTTAATTGCTTATGTTTATATATTTTTAGCTTACCTCTGAATACCTTTGCATTAAATAGCACAGGGATGGAGTTGATGCAAAAGCTGAAAATAGGGCAACATAGTAAATTAAACCCATTTGTGTAGAACTTTCCCAAGTGGGGCACACATTAATTTCAGCTTCAGTGGCAAAATGAATGGGGAGTGCTGCATACAGTCAGCCGAGAGCAAGTGAATCTTGCCCATCGATAACAGGTAAGTTGGAATGAGAGTTGGAAATGGAATTTAAACTGTAGCTCAGAGAGTCTAGCATTCTACCCTCAAACTTGCCTTCCCAATTTTATGATTTCTATTCTATTCTAGGCTGAACAGGTTCAGGCTCTTTTCTCTGCAAAAGAGAAGGCTGAGGGGTGACCTGATAGAGAGGTCTTTAACATAATGAAAGGGTTTGATAGGACAGATGTAGAGAATTTGTTTCCATTTATGGGGAATCCAAAACTACAGGTCATAAATATAAGCTAGTCAATAATAAATCCAATAGGGAATTTAGGAGAAACTTCTTTACTCAGAGAGTGGTTAGAATGTGCAACTCGTTACCACAAGTAGTTGAGGCGAATAGATGCTATTAAGGGGAATCTAGATAAGTACATGAGAGAGAAAGGAATAGAAGGATATGCTGATAGGGTTAGATGAAGAGGGGTGGGCGGAGGCTCATGTGGAGCATAAACACCGCATGGACCAGTTGGGCCAAATGGCCTGTTTCTGTGCTGTAGACTTGATGTATTTCTCCAATTCCCCCTTAAAGGTGTTGTCTCTTTGCTGGTGGTATGATTCCACGAGCATCAGTCACCCTCTGGGACTTTACCTAAATATTTGTGTCAGCCATGATGGAAAGTATCAGCAGGTTATTGGGCCATATATAGCATCACAGCTGAATCCAATCCTGTCATCACTCAATGTCCAGATACGTACAGTTAAGGGCTCACTGGACAGCAGTCAGGTACTGGAGCCATTGCAGGTTTTCCTCTCCTTAACCCATGCCAATTGTAGCACCTCTACCATCACCTTGGCTAAGATCACCTCAGCCAGTACAGACTGGGGACCAAACCTTGAATCTTTTAAATGAGACGTTAAACCGAGATCCCATCTCCCCTTTCAGGTGAACATAAAAGATTCCATGGCACTATGCGATGAAGAGCAAAGGAACTCTGCTATTGTCCTGGTCAACATATATCCCTCAAGCAACACCACTAGAAAAACAATTTAATTGGTCATTCATCTCATTGCTGTTCGTGGGACCTTGCTGTGCGCAAATTGGCTGCCGAGTTTCCCTACCATACAACAGTGACTATACTTCAAAAAGTACTTCATCGGCTGCAAAGCACTATGGGACGTGAAAGGCACTATATAAATGCAGGTCCTTTTTTATTTCTTTGCTGGCATGTACGGCAGCAACTCACGGGCATGTCAATAAGCCCCATAATCAAATAGTTAAAGAACTGGCTTGAGAAGCAATGCCAGGAAATACATTGCAGACGAACATGTGGGATTGAGGCTTGAAGATAATCAAAAAAGTCTCTCAGTGGGCTGTTCACATTGGTCATTATTCCCGCTGAGGACTGGTATCTTTATAATGACAACCTGGAACTAAATTCTAACAGTGAGGAAGCCAATGGGACAATTATTTTGAGCGTAACATATTTAAGAATTTGGATGGCCGCATCAAGTCCCATTCACTTTCCTGCCATTTTCTACTGATCTACCAGATGATGTCGTCAGAAGCTGTCAGGTTAAATGATTGCTTCCTTTCAGAAGCAGAGCAAAGCCACAAAATGCAAGAAGGCTTGGAACATCAGTAAACCAGTTTCCTTGGCATACAATCAATACAGATAAAAGTATAACGGCTTTCATTTAAATCCAAATGGTACAGTGCTGCTAATACAAATAATTTCAGTGCCAATACAGCAATTACTTGGAGGAGTTATAGTGCATAAATCGACAATAATGTGCTGGCACACACCCTGACGTGAAGAGGTGGTGGGAAGGATGTTTAAGGGGATACCAGCAACAATTAAATAGAAAAAAAAGGAGTGCATCACGGGTCTGGAACTCATAATCGAAATATTGGTTAATCAATTACAAATTAATTATCCCTTTAATTAATTCTCTTACGCCATTTCCGATAATTACCCCCCTTTCTCATAATTTCCATGCACTTTATTAATTATAATAATTTCTGATTAGTCACAAGTGGCTCAGACAGGCAGAACTGAGCGTGAAGAAGTGATGCACTATGGTGAGGCAGCAGTGAAGTCAAGCACGGATATGTGTATGGGCAGAACTCCCAGTCATGCAGTGAGCCAGTTGTCACATTAGATGGAGGTTTATCAAGGGTATCCTATGAAGCAGACACTGACAGTTCCACCACAAAGGGAAACTGTCAATCTTGCTCGTACCTTGGCAGCACCAGGAATTTCATGCTTCACCACCAGACCCTGTCTACCAAGCTCTTTGAAATACGCACACCATAGAAATGACAGGGGTTACCCTGTAATCATTACTAAACTCTCCAGTTGAATAATACCCTGCTATGAATATTTGACTAGCCCTTGACCTCAACGCTTAAGTGGAATTTTTCAATTTGTTGCAAGCGTGGTCCAGTCATGAAGAAATTTGTTCTGTGTGAACCTTCCTGGGTCTTTAGTGTCCAGCCAGTGACATGCGAAAAAATTGCTCATTACCTCATTCCAATTTTTGACCACTCACTCATAAAATAGCTTTTATTCATACAGCCAAATATTAGTGACAAAGTTGACATATATGAGGAAAGGCTGTGCAGTGATATTCCAATTAATGTAATACAGGTGCTGGTCTCAAAGAAAAGGGGTTTAATACCAGACTTGCATACTGAGGAACTGGGCAGACTATCATTATCTGAGTGGGAATTGGTAAATTCGGAGGTGGTGCGGGGGGGGGGGGGTGGGAAAGGGGTGTCTTGATTTCTCAACATAACTATGGTGGGACAGTGGCAGTTTTGCCAGGGATAAATGGTGTCAATGGCCGTTCTCAGCCATTTAGGGTCCCGTAAGCCTTTTTAACCGCTTTCTCAACCTGCCCTG
This sequence comes from Somniosus microcephalus, assembly GCF_052327205.1. NCBI lineage: Eukaryota > Metazoa > Chordata > Chondrichthyes > Squaliformes > Somniosidae > Somniosus > Somniosus microcephalus. The sequence goes on from NC_140997.1 coordinate 49,905,249, forward strand.
CCACCTTCAACGATTTGTGCACATAAAACTCCCAGGACTCTCTGTTTGTGCACCCCCTTTAGGATTGTACCATTTAGTTTATATGTCCTCTTCTCATTCTTTCTACCAAAATGTATCACTTCACACTTTTCTGCATTAAATTTCATGTCACGTGTCCGCCCATTTCACCAGCCTGCCTATGTCTTCCTGAAGTCTATCACTCTCCTCCTCACTGTTCACAATACTTCCAAGTTTTGTGTCATCTGCAAATTTTGAAATTGTGTCCTGTACACCCACGTCCAAGTCATTAATATATATCAAGAAAAGCAGTGGTCTTAGAACCGACCACTGGGGAACATCACTCTATAGCTTCCTCCAGTCTGAAAACAACCGTTCACCACTACTCTGTTTCCTGTCACTTAGTCAATTTCGTATCCATGCTGCCACTGTCCCTTTTATTCCATGGGCTTCAACTTTGCTGGCAAACCTATTAGCAATCTATAGTAAAAATGTTTAACTGGGGGAAGGCCAATTTCAGTGGGATGAGAACGGATCTGGCCCAGGTAAACTGGAATCAAAGATTGGCAGGCAGAACTGTAATGGAACAATGGGCAGCCTTTAAAGAGGAAATAGTTCAGGTACAATTGAGGTACATTTCCACTAGGGGGAAAGGCAGGGCAACTAAAGCACTTTATCGAATGCCTTTTGGAAATCCATGTACACTACTGTTACATTTTTATAGTATCACATCGTTAAATGGAGCTACTTTGGTATGGAACTACTTTGGTATGGTGTAGTTATATTGCTATGTGGCACACTGTGCACAGGCAGTGCACAGTGCAGCGTCAGACATCTTGTATCACTCCGCACCATGCAGCAGCACTGTAACAAAAGCAAGAATACAGCTCAGTAAAAGCACTAACTAAAATGAACGAAAAGTGTCGGTAATCTATATATATAAAAGAGCTCTTCTGTCTGTCCCGATGTCTGTCTGTCCCGATGTCTGTCCGTTCTTTATACGTTTGAAAGTTACAGAGCGTACCGACGCGCGCGTCGCCTCAAAAGAAAGCTTGAATTCTGGACCGGTTATAGGCATATTTACGGCTGACATGCGGACGGCTTCTGAGACGGACAACAGAGTGGATGCTGTGAGAGAAAAGTACAACACACAAAGACATGCACATGACAATGGGGGAAACATGTGCAGAAATTGTGGAAGACCGCACGATTACACAGACAAGAGGAAATGTCCAGCATATGGAACAAGCTGCAATGCATGTGGCAAACTAAACCACTGGGAAAAGAGGTGTAGAACGAAGAAAGGAGGAACATACATCAAAAACAAAGGCGGACAGCAGAACCAGAGAAAGAAACACAATATCCATGCCATGGATGAGCAGGATGATGATGATGATCACGACAAAGCACTAAACATCGAAACCATAAAGATACAGCTACACGAGATGTCCAGAGCGGAAAATACTCCGAGGAGAGAATTGCACACCATCATCCAAATCAAAAAAAAGGTCAAAGGTCGGCCCACAACCATCAACTTAAAGTTGAAGCTGGACACAGGGGCTCAGAGCAACATTCTCCCACTGAGACTGTACCAGCAGATCTTTCCCGAAAACCTGAGAGAAGATGGCTACCCGAAAAGCGGTTGTTTAAAGGCAAGTAATGTCACGCTGACAGCATATGGGGGGAGTGAGATTAAACAACTCAGAATAACCTTTATCAAAGGGACACATAAAAGAAAGAACATCAACTGCATGTTCTATGTCACCGACACTGAGGGGCCAGCGATCCTGGGATTAAACAGCTGCGAGAAATTGAGATTGATCTCAGTGAATCACGAGCTGACAGAAACGTCACTGAAGATAGACAGCAACACCCCACTGGAGAACCGCCCACAAATCAAGAGTAAAAAAGTCTTGATAGACATGTATCTGGAATGTTTCGATGATGCAGTGGGATGTTTCGGAGATTTCCAATACCACATCACCATCGACCCAGAGGTAAAGCCCATTATCCATGCTCCATGAAAAGTACCCACCGAGATGAAGACAAAGCTTGAAAGAGAGCTAAAGGAGATGGAAGAAAAGGGAGTGATCGTAAAGGTCACTGAATCCACAGACTGGGTAAACTCAATTGTGGTATGAGAAAAGCCAAATGGGCGTCTCAGAATATGTTTGGACCCCAAAGATCTAAACCAGGCGATAAAGAGGGACCACTATCCCACCCCAACGCTAGAGGAGATTACGCCATCACTGGCAGGAGCCAAGGTTTTCTCAAAACTAGATGCCAGAAATGGATATTGGAACGTGAAGTTGGATGAGGAATCAACAACACTGACAACATTCAACACACCATTTGGGCGTTACAAATTCCTGAGGCTACCATTCGGGTTAAAGGTCAGTCAAGATATCTTTCAACAGAAAGTAGCCGAGACATACAGAGGCTGTGAAGGAGCTATAGGAATAGCTGATGATATTCAGATCTATGGAGCAGATGAAAGAGACCATGACATGCACCTACATGAGGCCATGGAGCGTACCAGGAAGGCTGGTATCAAGTTAAATGCAGATAAGTGCATAGTTAAAGTCAAGGAATGCCAATTCTTCGGTATGATTTATACACCAGAGGGAGTCAAGCCAAGTCCAGAGAAGATTGCGGCGATTGCTGAAATGAAACCACCCAAAGATAAGAAAGAGCTGAGGAGTTACCTCGGCTTGGTCCAATACATAAGTTCTTTCATCCCACACATGTCGGAACATACAACAAATCTCAGAGAGCTATTGAAAGAAGACGCCGAATACCAATGGTCTGAATCACACGAAAGGAATTTCAAACAACTTCAAGAACTATTGTGCAAGGAAACAAGTCTGTCATATTATCACAGAAATCACAGAAACCCCACAGTGCAGATAGAGGCCATTTCAGCCCACCGAGCCTGCACCGACACAGAGCCGCCCGAAGTTTCCCGCTCGCTAACGGCTGCCAGGCCGCCTCGCGCCGCCCGCACTGACCGCGCATGCGCCACCCGCACTGACCGCGCATGCGCCGCCCGCACTGACCGCGCATGCGCCGCCCGCGAGAGCCCGCTCCCGGCGCCGGCCGCCGCTCAGCATTCCCGTTCTCGCAACGGCACCCGGACCTCAGGCGCTAGGCAGGGGGAGGGGCCGGAGAGAGGGACAGAGGGGAGCGGGGGAGTGGGGGAGGGGTGGGGGTGGGTGAGGGGAGGGGAGGGGAGGGAGGGAGGGAGACAGGGGAGGGGAGGGAGGGAGAGGAGGGGAGGGGAGGGAGAGGAGGGGAGGGGAGGGAGGGATAGGACAGGGAGAGGACATGACAGGGAGAGGGGGACACACAGGGGCAGGGAGACCAAGCGCCCCAAAATTGCCCTCGCAAGGCGGGGCTCCCCAGCTAGTATATATAGTATAAGAACAAAAGGAGACACAACATGGTGGCAGCGGTATAAGTGAGTACAAATTCTGCTATACGAACTACGAATAAGACGAAAAGTGATTTTATGAGCTGATTGTGAGTGCTGGTGTCTGCGGTGATTGAAAGTGAATCGTACGGGAAACTAAAATGACGGCTGCCGCTGCACTGACTGTGCAAATGCAACCCCTCATGAACTGGGAAGCCGACGATATAGTAGAAGCATTCCGCAAGTTCAAACAGAAATGTGAGCTTACATTCAAAAGCTTCCTGAAGGGTACTACCAACGAGGAAAAGGTTAGTTACATTCTGTTGTGGACAGGAGAAAAAGGCCTAGATTTGTATAATAGCTGGAGTTTGACTGAAGAGGAAAAGGAAAACCCTGCGACAATTTTTGATAAATTCAGCAACCATCTAGAGCCTAAATCCAATCACCGTATACACAGATACAAATTCCAGAGTCTAAGACAGGAACCCGGTGAAACAGCTGACAATTTCCTGACAAGGCTGAGAAATGAAGCAAGCAAGTGTAAATTTAAGGAAATGGAGGAAAGGCTTGTGGACCAGCTAATATGGGGGTCAGCACATGTAGAGGTACAAAAAGCCCTGATAGGAAAAGAAAAGCTCGGAATAACAGAGGCTATAGATACTGCAAGAGCTCATGAAGCCATGAAGCAGCAAATGAAAACGCTGATTTCTCAAACGGCTGACATGCGGACGGCTTCTGAGACGGACAACAGAGTGGATGCAGTGAGAGAAAAGTACAACACACAAAGACATGCACATGACAATGGGGGAAACATGTGCAGAAATTGTGGAAGACCGCACGATTACACAGACAAGAGGAAATGTCCAGCATATGGAACAAGCTGCAATGCATGTGGCAAACTAAACCACTGGGAAAAGAGGTGTAGAACGAAGAAAGGAGGAACATACATCAAAAACAAAGGCGGACAGCAGAACCAGAGAAAGAAACACAATATCCATGCCATGGATGAGCAGGATGATGATGATGATCACGACAAAGCACTAAACATCGAAACCATAAAGATACAGCTACACGAGATGTCCAGAGCGGAAAATACTCCGAGGAGAGAATTGCACACCATCATCCAAATCAAAAAAAAGGTCAAAGGTCGGCCCACAACCATCAACTTAAAGTTGAAGCTGGACACAGGGGCTCAGAGCAACATTCTCCCACTGAGACTGTACCAGCAGATCTTTCCCGAAAACCTGAGAGAAGATGGCTACCCGAAAAGCGGTTGTTTAAAGGCAAGTAATGTCACGCTGACAGCATATGGGGGGAGTGAGATTAAACAACTCAGAATAACCTTTATCAAAGGGACACATAAAAGAAAGAACATCAACTGCATGTTCTATGTCACCGACACTGAGGGGCCAGCGATCCTGGGATTAAACAGCTGCGAGAAATTGAGATTGATCTCAGTGAATCACGAGCTGACAGAAACGTCACTGAAGATAGACAGCAACACCCCACTGGAGAACCGCCCACAAATCAAGAGTAAAAAAGTCTTGATAGACATGTATCTGGAATGTTTCGATGATGCAGTGGGATGTTTCGGAGATTTCCAATACCACATCACCATCGACCCAGAGGTAAAGCCCGTTATCCATGCTCCATGAAAAGTACCCACCGAGATGAAGACAAAGCTTGAAAGAGAGCTAAAGGAGATGGAAGAAAAGGGAGTGATCGTAAAGGTCACTGAATCCACAGACTGGGTAAACTCAATTGTGGTATGAGAAAAGCCAAATGGGCGTCTCAGAATATGTTTGGACCCCAAAGATCTAAACCAGGCGATAAAGAGGGACCACTATCCCACCCCAACGCTAGAGGAGATTACGCCATCACTGGCAGGAGCCAAGGTTTTCTCAAAACTAGATGCCAGAAATGGATATTGGAACGTGAAGTTGGATGAGGAATCAACAACACTGACAACATTCAACACACCATTTGGGCGTTACAAATTCCTGAGGCTACCATTCGGGTTAAAGGTCAGTCAAGATATCTTTCAACAGAAAGTAGCCGAGACATACAGAGGCTGTGAAGGAGCTATAGGAATAGCTGATGATATTCAGATCTATGGAGCAGATGAAAGAGACCATGACATGCACCTACATGAGGCCATGGAGCGTACCAGGAAGGCTGGTATCAAGTTAAATGCAGATAAGTGCATAGTTAAAGTCAAGGAATGCCAATTCTTCGGTATGATTTATACACCAGAGGGAGTCAAGCCAAGTCCAGAGAAGATTGCGGCGATTGCTGAAATGAAACCACCCAAAGATAAGAAAGAGCTGAGGAGTTACCTCGGCTTGGTCCAATACATAAGTTCTTTCATCCCACACATGTCGGAACATACAACAAATCTCAGAGAGCTATTGAAAGAAGACGCCGAATACCAATGGTCTGAATCACACGAAAGGAATTTCAAACAACTTCAAGAACTATTGTGCAAGGAAACAAGTCTGTCATATTATCACAGAAATCACAGAAACCCCACAGTGCAGATAGAGGCCATTTCAGCCCACCGAGCCTGCACCGACACAGAGCCGCCCGAAGTTTCCCGCTCGCTAACGGCTGCCAGGCTGCCTCGCGCCGCCCGCACTGACCGCGCATGCGCCACCCGCACTGACCGCGCATGCGCCGCCCGCACTGACCGCGCATGCGCCGCCCGCGAGAGCCCGCTCCCGGCGCCGGCCGCCGCTCAGCATTCCCGTTCTCGCAACGGCACCGGACCTCAGGCGCTAGGCAGGGGGAGGGGCCGGAGAGAGGGACAGAGGGGAGCGGGGGAGTGGGGGAGGGGTGGGGGTGGGTGAGGGGAGGGGAGGGGAGGGAGGGAGGGAGACAGGGGAGGGGAGGGAGGGAGAGGAGGGGAGGGGAGGGAGAGGAGGGGAGGGGAGGGAGGGATAGGACAGGGAGAGGACATGACAGGGAGAGGGGGACACACAGGGGCAGGGAGACCAAGCGCCCCAAAATTGCCCTCGCAAGGCGGGGCTCCCCAGCTAGTATATATAGTATAAGAACAAAAGGAGACACAACATGGTGGCAGCGGTATAAGTGAGTACAAATTCTGCTATACGAACTACGAATAAGACGAAAAGTGATTTTATGAGCTGATTGTGAGTGCTGGTGTCTGCGGTGATTGAAAGTGAATCGTACGGGAAACTAAAATGACGGCTGCCGCTGCACTGACTGTGCAAATGCAACCCCTCATGAACTGGGAAGCCGACGATATAGTAGAAGCATTCCGCAAGTTCAAACAGAAATGTGAGCTTACATTCAAAAGCTTCCTGAAGGGTACTACCAACGAGGAAAAGGTTAGTTACATTCTGTTGTGGACAGGAGAAAAAGGCCTAGATTTGTATAATAGCTGGAGTTTGACTGAAGAGGAAAAGGAAAACCCTGCGACAATTTTTGATAAATTCAGCAACCATCTAGAGCCTAAATCCAATCACCGTATACACAGATACAAATTCCAGAGTCTAAGACAGGAACCCGGTGAAACAGCTGACAATTTCCTGACAAGGCTGAGAAATGAAGCAAGCAAGTGTAAATTTAAGGAAATGGAGGAAAGGCTTGTGGACCAGCTAATATGGGGGTCAGCACATGTAGAGGTACAAAAAGCCCTGATAGGAAAAGAAAAGCTCGGAATAACAGAGGCTATAGATACTGCAAGAGCTCATGAAGCCATGAAGCAGCAAATGAAAACGCTGATTTCTCAAACGGCTGACATGCGGACGGCTTCTGAGACGGACAACAGAGTGGATGCAGTGAGAGAAAAGTACAACACACAAAGACATGCACATGACAATGGGGGAAACATGTGCAGAAATTGTGGAAGACCGCACGATTACACAGACAAGAGGAAATGTCCAGCATATGGAACAAGCTGCAATGCATGTGGCAAACTAAACCACTGGGAAAAGAGGTGTAGAACGAAGAAAGGAGGAACATACATCAAAAACAAAGGTGGACAGCAGAACCAGAGAAAGAAACACAATATCCATGCCATGGATGAGCAGGATGATGATGATGATCACGACAAAGCACTAAACATCGAAACCATAAAGATACAGCTACACGAGATGTCCAGAGCGGAAAATACACCGAGGAGAGAATTGCACACCATCATCCAAATCAAAAAAATGGTCAAAGGTCGGCCCACAACCATCAACTTAAAGTTGAAGCTGGACACAGGGGCTCAGAGCAACATTCTCCCACTGAGACTGTACCAGCAGATCTTTCCCGAAAACCTGAGAGAAGATGGCTACCCGAAAAGCGGTTGTTTAAAGGCAAGTAATGTCACGCTGACAGCATATGGGGGGAGTGAGATTAAACAACTCAGAATAACCTTTATCAAAGGGACACATAAAAGAAAGAACATCAACTGCATGTTCTATGTCACCGACACTGAGGGGCCAGCGATCCTGGGATTAAACAGCTGCGAGAAATTGAGATTGATCTCAGTGAATCACGAGCTGACAGAAACGTCACTGAAGATAGACAGCAACACCCCACTGGAGAACCGCCCACAAATCAAGAGTAAAAAAGTCTTGATAGACATGTATCTGGAATGTTTCGATGATGCAGTGGGATGTTTCGGAGATTTCCAATACCACATCACCATCGACCCAGAGGTAAAGCCCGTTATCCATGCTCCCTGAAAAGTACCCACCGAGATGAAGACAAAGCTTGAAAGAGAGCTAAAGGAGATGGAAGAAAAGGGAGTGATCGTAAAGGTCACTGAGTCCACAGACTGGGTAAACTCAATTGTGGTATGAGAAAAGCCAAATGGGCGTCTCAGAATATGTTTGGACCCCAAAGATCTAGACCAGGCGATAAAGAGGGACCACTATCCCACCCCAACGCTAGAGGAGATTACGCCATCACTGGCAGGAGCCAAGGTTTTCTCAAAACTAGATGCCAGAAATGGATATTGGAACGTGAAGTTGGATGAGGAATCAACAACACTGACAACATTCAACACACCATTTGGGCGTTACAAATTCCTGAGGCTACCATTCGGGTTAAAGGTCAGTCAAGATATCTTTCAACAGAAAGTAGCCGAGACATACAGAGGCTGTGAAGGAGCTATAGGAATAGCTGATGATATTCAGATCTATGGAGCAGATGAAAGAGACCATGACATGCACCTACATGAGGCCATGGAGCGTACCAGGAAGGCTGGTATCAAGTTAAATGCAGATAAGTGCATAGTTAAAGTCAAGGATTGCCAATTCTTCGGTATGATTTATACACCAGAGGGAGTCAAGCCAAGTCCAGAGAAGATTGCGGCGATTGCTGAAATGAAACCACCCAAAGATAAGAAAGAGCTGAGGAGTTACCTCGGCTTGGTCCAATACATAAGTTCTTTCATCCCACACATGTCGGAACATACAACAAATCTCAGAGAGCTATTGAAAGAAGACGCCGAATACCAATGGTCTGAATCACACGAAAGGAATTTCAAACAACTTCAAGAACTATTGTGCAAGGAAACAAGTCTGTCATATTATCACAGAAATCACAGAAACCCCACAGTGCAGATAGAGGCCATTTCAGCCCATCGAGCCTGCACCGACACAGAGCCGTCCGAAGTTTCCCGCTCGCTAACGGCTGCCAGGCCGCCTCGCGCCGCCCGCACTGACCGCGCATGCGCCGCCCGCACTGACCGCGCATGCGCCGCCCACACTGAACGCGCATGCACCGCCCGCGAGAGCCCGCTCCCGGCGCCGGCCGCCGCTCAGCATTCCCGTTCTCGCAACGGCACCGGACCTCAGGCGCTAGGCAGGGGGAGGGGCCGGAGAGAGGGACAGAGGGGAGCGGGGGAGTGGGGGAGGGGTGGGGGTGGGTGAGGGGAGGGGAGGGGAGGGAGGGAGGGAGACAGGGGAGGGGAGGGAGGGAGAGGAGGGGAGGGGAGGGAGAGGAGGGGAGGGGAGGGAGGGATAGGACAGGGAGAGGACATGACAGGGAGAGAGGGACACACAGGGGCAGGGAGACCAAGCGCCCCAAAATTGCCCTCGCAACGCGGGGCTCCCCAGCTAGTATATATAGTATAAGAACAAAAGGAGACACAACATGGTGGCAGCGGTATAAGTGAGTACAAATTCTGCTATACGAACTACGAATAAGACGAAAAGTGATTTTATGAGCTGATTGTGAGTGCTGGTGTCTGCGGTGATTGAAAGTGAATCGTACGGGAAACTAAAATGACGGCTGCCGCTGCACTGACTGTGCAAATGCAACCCCTCATGAACTGGGAAGCCGACGATATAGTAGAAGCATTCCGCAAGTTCAAACAGAAATGTGAGCTTACATTCAAAAGCTTCCTGAAGGGTACTACCAACGAGGAAAAGGTTAGTTACATTCTGTTGTGGACAGGAGAAAAAGGCCTAGATTTGTATAATAGCTGGAGTTTGACTGAAGAGGAAAAGGAAAACCCTGCGACAATTTTTGATAAATTCAGCAACCATCTAGAGCCTAAATCCAATCACCGTATACACAGATACAAATTCCAGAGTCTAAGACAGGAACCCGGTGAAACAGCTGACAATTTCCTGACAAGGCTGGGAGATGAAGCAAGCAAGTGTAAATTTAAGGAAATGGAGGAAAGGCTTGTGGACCAGCTAATATGGGGGTCAGCACATGTAGAGGTACAAAAAGCCCTGATAGGAAAAGAAAAGCTCGGAATAACAGAGGCTATAGATACTGCAAGAGCTCATGAAGCCATGAAGCAGCAAATGAAAACGCTGATTTCTCAAACGGCTGACATGCGGACGGCTTCTGAGACGGACAACAGAGTGGATGCAGTGAGAGAAAAGTACAACACACAAAGACATGCACATGACAATGGGGGAAACATGTGCAGAAATTGTGGAAGACCGCACGATTACACAGACAAGAGGAAATGTCCAGCATATGGAACAAGCTGCAATGCATGTGGCAAACTAAACCACTGGGAAAAGAGGTGTAGAACGAAGAAAGGAGGAACATACATCAAAAAGAAAGGCGGGCAGCAGAACCAGAGAAAGAAACACAATATCCATGCCATGGATGAGCAGGATGATGATGATGATCACGACAAAGCACTAAACATCGAAACCATAAAGATACAGCTACACGAGATGTCCAGAGCGGAAAATACTCCGAGGAGAGAATTGCACACCATCATCCAAATCAAAAAAAAGGTCAAAGGTCGGCCCACAACCATCAACTTAAAGTTGAAGCTGGACACAGGGGCTCAGAGCAACATTCTCCCACTGAGACTGTACCAGCAGATCTTTCCCGAAAACCTGAGAGAAGATGGGTACCCGAAAAGCGATTGTTTAAAGGCAAGTAATGTCACGCTGACAGCATATGGGGGGAGTGAGATTAAACAACTCGGAATAACCTTTATCAAAGGGACACATAAAAGAAAAAACATCAACTGCATGTTCCATGTCACCGACACTGAGGGGCCAGCGATCCTGGGATTAAACAGCTGCGAGCAATTGAGATTGATCTCAGTGAATCACGAGCTGACAGAAACGTCACTGAAGATAGACAGCAACACCCCACTGGAGAACCGCCCACAAATCAAGAGTAAAAAAGTCTTGATAGACATGTATCTGGAATGTTTCGATGATGCAGTGGGATGTTTCGGAGATTTCCAATACCACATCACCATCGACCCAGAGGTAAAGCCCGTTATCCATGCTCCATGAAAAGTACCCACCGAGATGAAGACAAAGCTTGAAAGAGAGCTAAAGGAGATGGAAGAAAAGGGAGTGATCGTAAAGGTCACTGAATCCACAGACTGGGTAAACTCAATTGTGGTATGAGAAAAGCCAAATGGGCATCTCAGAATATGTTTGGACCCCAAAGATCTAAACCAGGCGATAAAGAGAGACTACTATCCCACCCCAACGCTAGAGGAGATTACGCCATCACTGGCAGGAGCCAAGGTTTTCTCAAAACTAGATGCCAGAAATTGATATTGGAACGTGAAGTTGGATGAGGAATCAACAACACTGACAACATTCAACTCACCATTTGGGCATTACAAATTCCTGAGGCTACCATTCGGGTTAAAGGTCAGTCAAGATATCTTTCAACAGAAAGTAGCCGAGACATACAGAGGCTGTGAAGGAGCTATAGGAATAGCTGATGATATTCAGATCTATGGAGCAGATGAAAGAGACCATGACATGCACCTACATGAGGCCATGGAGCGTACCAGGAAGGCTGGTATCAAGTTAAATGCAGATAAGTGCATAGTTAAAGTCAAGGAATGCCAATTCTTCGGTATGATTTATACACCAGAGGGAGTCAAGCCAAGTCCAGAGAAGATTGCGGCGATTGCTGAAATGAAACCACCCAAAGATAAGAAAGAGCTGAGGAGTTACCTCGGCTTGGTCCAATACATAAGTTCTTTCATCCCACACATGTCGGAACATACAACAAATCTCAGAGAGCTATTGAAAGAAGACGCCGAATACCAATGGTCTGAATCACACGAAAGGAATTTCAAACAACTTCAAGAACTATTGTGCAAGGAAACAAGTCTGTCATATTATCACAGAAATCACAGAAACCCCACAGTGCAGATAGAGGCCATTTCAGCCCACCGAGCCTGCACCGACACATATCCCACCCGATCCCCGTAACCACACGTATTTAATCCCCCTAACACTAAGGGTCAACTTATCATAGCCAATCATCCTAACCCGCACATCTTTGGACTGTGGGAGGAAACCGGAGCACCCGGAGAAAACCCACGCAAACACAGGGAGAATGTGCAAACTCCACACAGAAAGTCACCCGAGGCCGGATTCGAACCCGGGTCCCTGACGCTGTGAAGCAACAGTGCTAACCACTATGCCACCGTGCTGCCCTTATGACAGAAGAAAACCAGTCACTCTGAAAGTAGACGCTTCTACCAGAGGACTAGGGGCAGCTCTGGTGCAGGAAGGAAAGCCGATAGCTTTCACATCAAAGGCCTTGATGTCAGCCGAGACGAGATACGCCAACATAGAAAGAGAACTATTAACAGTAGTGTACGGATGCGAGAAATTCCATACATACCTATATGGCAGGCGATTTACAATAGAGAGTGACCATCGTCCACTAGAACAGATCTATAAGAAGAATCTGTGCAAAGCGCCTGCAAGACTGCAAAGACTACTTCTAAGGATCCAAAGCTATGACTTCACGCTTAAATATAAGCCAGGAAAGGAAATGGTGCTAGCAGATGCGTTGTCTCGATTGTCACCATATGAGAAACACGAGGTGGAGGGCCTAACAGTAAAAATCCACCACCTAGTGAGTGTTACCCCTACAAAGCTCAGTCAAATCAGAGATGAGACTAGCAAAGATGAGGAGTTGCAACTACTCACTCAACAAGTAATACAGGGGTGGCCGGAGAGAATCCAGCAGGTACAGGCGACAATTTGTCAATACTGGACGATTAAAGACGATATTGCAGTAGAAGACGGTATTCTCCTTGCTGGATCGAGGATCATCGTGCCAAAGACGATGCAGACACAACTTTTCCATCTCATACATGAAGGCCACATGGGAATGGAGAAATGCAAGCTGAGAGCCAGATCAGCTGTATACTGGATAGGCATGTACAAAAATATCGAACAGATGGTCTCTGCATGTGGTATATGCCAGAAATACAGAAATGCACAACAGAAAGAGGAGATGATACCTAGTGAAATACCATCAAGACCATGGCACACTGTTGGGGCAGATCTCTTCATGTGCAATCAAGAATGGTATCTCATAGTGGCAGATTACTATTCCAAGTTTCCTTTTGTGAGAAGGATGAAAGACTTGAGAGCCACAACTGCCACCAGGATTGCAAAGAGCTTGTTTGCTGAACAAGGAATCCCGGAAAAGGTAATCTGTGACAATGGAACCCAGTTCACATCGAGTGAATTCAGAGCTCTGGCAGAAAAGTATGGGTTCAAAATAGTAACCTCATCCCCACATTTCCCAAGGGGACACGGGTTCATCGAAAGACAGATCCAGACTGTCAAGAGAACTCTCATCAAAAGTAGTGAGATGGGGGAAGACCAAGACCTTGCCCTCCTATCACTCAGATCAACACCACTGAAAGCAGACATGAAATCACCTGCGGAATTGCTGAATGGGAGGAAGTTTAAGACTACACTACCAGCAAAAATACACCCTCCCCAGGACCAGGAGGACTTCAGACAAAAGCTGGCAGAAGCACAAATCATGGGAAGCAAACATTACGATAAACATGCAAAGACGCTACCAGAATTGCTGAATGGACAATCAGTGCATGTGCAAGACCCGGTGTTGAAAACCTGGAATCCAGCCAAGGTCATTGGAAAAGCTGATACTCCAAGATCCTACTTCGTAGAGACTGAACCTCGTAACCAATACAGACGGAACAGACTCCACATCAGACCTTCACCTGAACTGGATAAGCAGCAGACAACATCAGCAACATTGACAACACCAGCTACCACAAGCAGTACAACACCAGAAACAAGCGCTACAAATCAAACAACCACGAGCATGCACACTCCAACTCCAAAGGCGACAGCAACAACAACAACGAGAGCGGAACACACCAAAATACCGCAGAGAGGAATGGTCACCGCCAAATCCACAAGATGGAGGGACAACATCCAACCACCTGAGCGATATCGCGAATAAAAAAAAACTCACGATTCTTTGTAGTTGATAATAATAGTTTAGATATAATATTTGTTAATTTAAATTGTTAAATTTCATGTTTTTGTTTTTTGAGAAAGAGGGATGTTACATTGTCATAGTATCACATCGTTAAATGGAACTACTTTGGTATGGAACTACTTTGGTATGGTGTAGTTATATTGCTATGTGGCACACTGTGCACAGGCAGTGCACAGTGCAGCGTCGGACATCTTGTATCACTCCGCACCATGCGGCAGCACTGTAACAAAAGCAAGAATACAGCTTAGTAAAAGCACTAACTAAAACGAACTAAAAGTGTCTGTAATATATATATATAGTATATAAGAACACAAGGAGACACAAAAACTACGACAACTGCATTACCCTCATCAACCCTCTCTGTTACCTCATCAAAAAACTCGATCAAGTTGGTTAAACATGATTTGCCTTTAACAAATCCATGCTGGCTTTCCTTAATTAATCCACACCTATCCAAGTGACTCATAATTTTGTCCCTGATTACTGTTTCTAAAAGCTTCCCCACTACTAAGGTTAAACTAACTGGCCTGTAATTGCTGGGTTTATCTTTACATGCTTTTTTGGAAATTGGTGTAACTTTTGCAATTCTCTAGTCCTCTGGCACCACCCCCGCAGCCCCCCCGCCCCCGTATCTAAGGAGGATTGGAATATTATGGCCAGTACCTTCGCGATTTCTGCCCTGAATTCCCACAACATCCTAGGATGCATCCCATCTGCTCCTGGTGGTTTATCTACTTTATGTATAGCCAGCCTTTTTAATACCTCTTCTTTATCAATTTTTATCCTATCAAGTGTCTCTACTACCTCCTCCTTCACTATGTCTATGGCAGCATCCTCTTCCTTGGTGAAGACAGTTGCAAAGTACACATTTAGTACCTCAGCCATACCCTCTGCCTCCATGCATAGGTCTCCTTTTTGGTCCCTAATTGGCCCCACCCCTCCTCTTACTGCCCTTTTACTATTTATATGCCTATAGAAGACTTTTGGATTACCTTTTATGCTGGCTGCCATTCTATTCTCATACCCTCTCTTTGCTCCTCTTATTTTCTTTTTCACTTCTCCTATATACAGCCTGATTCTCAGATGTATTTGCAACCTGACATCTGTCATACGGGCTCTTTTTCTGCTTCATCATATTCTCTATCTGTTTCATCATCCAGGGAGCCCTGACTTTAGTTGCCCTGCCTTTCCCCCTAGTGGGAATGTACCTCAACTGTACCTGAACTATTTCCTCTTTAAAGGCACCCCTTGTTCCATTACAGTTTTGCCTGCCAATCTTTGATTCCAGTTAACCTGGGCCAGATCCGTTCTCATCCCACTGAAATTGGCCTTCCCCCAGTTAAACATTTTTACTGTACATTGCTCCCTGTCCTTTTCCATAGCTAATCTAAACCTTATGATACTATGATCACTGCTCCCTAAATGTTCACCTACTGACACTTGCTCCACTTGACCTATCTCATTCCCCAGAACCAGATCCAGCAATGCCGCCTCCCTCGTCGGGCCGGAAACATACTGATCAAGAAAGTTCTCCTGAACACACTTCAGAAATTATTCCCCTTCTCTGCCCTTTACACTATTAAGATCCCAGTCTATATTAGGATAGTTAAAGTCCCCCATTATTACTACTCTATAGTTCTTTCACCTCTCTGTAATGTCTCTGTAAATTTGCTCCTCCATATCTTTCCCACTATTTGGTGGCCTATAGAATACACCTAGTCGTGTAATGGCACCTCTATTATTTCTTAACTCTAGCCATATAGATTCTGTCCTTGACCCCTCCAGGACATCATCCCTCTCCAGCACTGTAATATTCTCCTTGACCAATGCTGCCACACCACCTCCTATCTTTCCTTCCCTATCTTTCCTGAACACCTTATAATCAGGAATATTTAATATCCTATCCTGCCCTTTTTTGAGCCAGATCTCAGTTATTGCCGCAACATCATATTCCCATGTGGCTATTTGTGCCTGCAGCTCACTTACCTTATTTACTACGCTTCGTGCGTTCACATACATACACTGTAAACCCATCTTGGACCATCCTGTATTCTCTCTTAGTTTGACCCCACCTGATACCTTACTATTTCCTACTTTAGCGCTCTCTGCCTCTCCCAATCCTTTGAGCACTTTATTTCCCCTTTCTAATGTTACAGCCTGGTGCCCATCCCCCTGCCAAATTAGTTTAAACCTTCCCCAACAGCACTAGCAAACCTCCCCGCGAGGATATTTGTTCCAACCCTGTTGAGGTGCAACTCGTCAGGCCTGCATCCCTCTTTCTACCTATGTCGTTGGTACCGATATGGACCACAACCTCTGGCTGTTCACTCTCCCCCCTTAGAATGTTCTGCAGCCACTCAGAGACATCCTTGACCCTGGCACCAGGGAGGCAAAATACCATCCTGGAGTCATGTCTGCGGCCGCAGAAACACCTGGCTGCTCCCCTAACTATCGAATCCCCAACCACTATTGGCTCTGGCTGTACTCCCCAGAGGAACCATCGCCCTTAGAACCGAATACTGGCTGGAGAGTGAGATGCACTCAGGGGACTCCTGCACTACCTGCTTGGTCCTCCTCTTCTGCCTGGTGGTCATCCATTCCCTCTCTTCTTGCACACTCCTTAGCTGTGGGATGACCACCCCCTGAAATGTGCTATCCACGAAGCTCTCAGCCTCGCGGATGCACCGCAGTGACGCCAGCTGCTGCTCAAGCTCCGAAACCTGGAGCTCAAGCTCCTCCAGCTGACGACACCTCCTGCACACATGGTTGTCCAGGACACGGGAGGCGTCCTGGATTTCCCACATGGCACAGGTTGTGCATTCCGTGGGATCAAGCTGCTCTGCCATGCTTCTATTTAATAGACTATTAACTAATTTACAGAAATAAATTTAAGACTAAGGGGGGAAAATTCGTTAGCGACCATTCTGGGTTGCTAACATCACCTGGGCGCATAGCGCCGGCGATCGCGAATTTCAGTTTTGCCGCCCCAAGAGGGAAGTGGAGCGCTAATTCACGCTCTCCACTTTCTTCTTAGAGCGCTAACCCCGAATATCAGGGCGGTGTGTTCTGTAGTGCTACGCACTGGGCCACGTAGTGCTGCCGCATGGAAATACTCTTCCCCTCATTAAAGCGGAGGGCCCAAGTCCACAATGCTGTGGGGCCCTACCTGGATCACCGGGGAGCGGGGTGCTGTGCCAGGAGTCTGGCACTCAAGAAGAGTGCCGGGCTGCCAGATCGCGGCACAGACTCCGCGTTCAAAGATGCAAGTAAGTCGGATGATTTTTTTTCCCTGCCTGCCACCTCCCCTTTACTTACCGCCCCGTGAGCCTCCTGCCACTCCGTTCCTGCCCCCTGAATCAGTCGCTGTTATCGCCAGGCACAGATTCAGGGAGCGGGGGCCAATTTTGCCGGCGGGGCAAAAACGTGGCGCTGCACACGGTGATGACATCGTCATCGCCTGCGCAGCGGAGCGGGGTGCTACAGGTTACCGCCGCTGCTAAACTCCCGCTGAATTTAGCTGGAGTCATTAGCAGCACCACGCCCGAGGCGCTAATTAGAGGCACAAATGCACCAAATTTCTAGGCCTAAGAGTCTTAAGTTGGGCCTACCTTTATCTCCGGCTGCTTCTCTCGCTCTCTTAGTTAAAGTCTTTATTCACATGATTATTTATAATTATATTAATTAGATAATCTAGTTATGTTTCAGAGAATAACACACTAATACTCGCCCACCAATCACCTACCTGCAGTCCTGTGATGTCAGTCTTGCTTTTACTGTTCATTTGGAATTCGGCAGCCCCACGCTCTTTATCCTGTGCTGCCGCCTCTGCTGCCCATTCCTTTCAGTCCGCTGTCCTCGGGCCCCGCGCTCTTTATCCTGTGCTGCCGCCTCTGCTGCCCATTCCTTTCAGGTCCGCTGTCCTCGGGCCCCTCGCTCTTTATCCTGTGCTGCCGATTTGCTTTGGGATCTCCTGAGGTCATGAAAGATGCTATATCAATGTCTTTCTTTACTTTCTAAATGCAAATTGGCTCTATCGGGGACCTATCTAATCTCCTAAAGAAGGTTCGGCAAATGTTCTTGCTTGTCCAATTCCCACAAGTTGAATGAAATCCCAGGCATCCATTTTATTGTCACTCAGCATATGTGTGTGCTCTTCCCTGCAGACGTGGACATCTGGTTAGCATCAAGCACACATGCATGAACTCTACATTAGTTACCTTCAACTGGTTGCCTCCCTTGGCATGGATTTGTCATGGCCCCAGGGTTGGACATGCTAGTGCTGCAGTCATGCATGTGTGACTGACGTGTAACCAGCCCTGAATTTGAGTCTGTGTGAAATGTACAGTTCACGCATATGCAGAGCGACAAACACAAAGGAGAGGAAGGTCCCCAGTCGAAGGATCGCGCCACTGGGAATGAAGCAATAGCAAGCCTGAGGCCCCATATACAGTGGAGACTTTTGCGGGAAAAAGCTGCCGGAGGTTTCTGAAACTGGGATAAGTAAGCTTGCAGTTTTTTTCAGAACGGTTGAATTTTATATTATAAACTGTACTTTTAGGATCTATATTAGGGTAAGCAGAGAACTAACATGAAAGGACACAGAAAACATGTTTTCAAGCATGTGACTGGTTCCTTTTTTGTGAATGGGAATTTTTCCAAGAGATAGTAAGTGTGTTTGAGAGTTTCGCTTTCTACTGATTTCTTTATCGTGAATGTGAAACTTCAGCCAATCAACACATTTCACACTCAATGGAACACAGGAGTAGGCCATTCAGCCCCTCGAGCCTGTTCCACCATTCAATTCGATCATGGCACAAAAACATTATCATTGGTAGATACAGAGTGATCCTGTCTGTTTTTAAATTGGTTACAGCTTCCCTATCACAGTTTTGCCATCAAATTTCACATCTTCTGATAGCAATACATAGAAACATAGAAGATAGGAGCAGGAGCAGGCCATTCGGCCCCTCGAGCCAGCTCCGCCATTCAATGAGATCATGGCTGATCATCCAAATTCAGTACCCTGTCCCTGCCTTCTGCCCATATCCCTTGATCCCTTTAGCCTTAAGAAATATATCTAACTCCTTCTTGAATATGTTTAATGAATTGGCCTCAACTGCCTTCGGTGGTAGAGAATTCCACAGGTTCACCACTCTCTGGGTGAAGAAATTCCTCCTCATCTCTGTCCTAAATGGCTTACCCCTTATCTTTAGACTGTGACCCCTGGTTCTGGACTCCCCGGCCATCGGGAACATCGTTCCTGCATCAAGTCAGTCTAGTCCTGTTAGAATTTTATAAGTTTCAATGAGATCCCCTTTCATTCTTCTAAATTCCAGTGAGTATAAGCCCAATTGACCCAATCTCTCCTCATACGTCATTCCTGTATTCCCAGGTATCAGTCTGGTGAATCTTCACTGCACTCCCTCCATGGCAAGAACATCCTTCCTCAGGTAAGGCGACCAGAACTGCACACAATACTCAAGATGTGGTCTCACCAAGGCCCTGTACAACTGCAGCAAGACATCCTTGTTCCTGTACTCGAACCCTCTCACTACGAAGGCCAACATACCATTTGCCTTCTTAACCGCCTGCTGCACCTGCATGCTTACCTTCAGCGTCTGTTGCACAAGGACACCCAGGTCTGATTGCACTTCCCCTTCTCCCAATCTATTGCTGTTCAGATAATAATCTGCCTTCCTGTTTTTGCCACCTCGCATTTATCCACATTATACTGCATCTGCCATGGAGCTGTCCAATCACCCAACCTGTCCAAATCATACTGGAGTTTCTCGGCATCCTCCTCACAACACACACGCCCACCCAGCTTTGTGTCGTCTGCAAATTTGGAGATATTACATCTAGTTCCCTCGTCTAGATCATTAATATATATTGTGAATAGCTGGGGTCCTAGCACGGATCCCTGCGGTACCCCACTAGTCACTGCCCACCACTCGGAAAAAGACCCATTTATTCCAACTCTTTGCTTCCTGTCTGCCAACCAGTTCTCTATCCAAGTCAGTACCTTGCCCCCAATCCCATGTGCCTTAATTTTACATGCTAATCTCTTATGCGGGACCTTATCGAAAGCCTTCTGAAAGTCCAAATACACCACATCCACTGGTTCTCCCTTATCTATTTTACCAGTTACATCCTCAAAAAATTCCAGTAGATTAGCCAAACACGATTTACCTTTTGTAAATCCATGTTGACTTTGTCCGATCCTGTCACTGTTTTCCAAGTGCTCTGCTATTACATCTTTTATAATGGACTCTAGCATTTTCCCCACTACCGATGTCAGGCTTACCGGTCTATAATTCCCCATTTTCTCTCCACCACCTTTTTTGAATAGTGGGGTAACATTAGCTACCCTCCAATCCATGGGAACTGTTCCAGAGTCTATAGAATTTTGGAAGATGACCAGCAATGCATCTACTATTTCCAGGGCCACTTCCTTAAGTACCCTAGGATGTAGATTATCAGGCCCTGGGGATTTATCGGCCTTCAATCCCGTCAATTTCCCTAACACCATTTCCCTACAAATATTGATTTCTTTCAGTTCCTCCCTCTCATTATGTTCCCAATTTCCCCAACGCTGTTAACAACTGCTATTAGGAACAGAAACATCTGCCTTATTCCTTTGTGTCATGTGACAGAGTTTTTGTTTAAAAAAGAATTTTAAACTTTTTTTTACGGAAAATATGCGTCGTCTTCTTTTCTGAGAGTGTTTGCTCTAGTTAATAACATATTATTTTTTTCCCCCACATTCTAATACTGCTTCTACACAATCTACAATTGTACATTAAAGATCATCTGTGATTTAAAAAATTGCAGTGTTAATGAGCTACTGATTACTTCATGGAGTTTGGACTATTATCTTGGATATTTATTAGCTGTTGTAAAATATTGGTTAGCAGCTTAGAAGATTACACAAACTAATCCTTGAACAATGGCCTTCATCAGATATTGTAAACAGTGAATTGACAGCAAGGAATGGTTACTCTGCCTTTCAATGGCCTGCTGAATTTGATCTATTTGCATAATTTTACTTCTAAACCTTTCTTCACAGTCAGTTCTTCTGTGGAGTCAAGTCAAATTTAAAAAAGAAAAACCAAGACTTAACCAAGACAGCTGTCAGCTTGACCTGGGAAAGCGTTAAGTGAGCGAGGAATAAATTCAGGCTGGACATTTGAGAAAATCTTAGCAGGCAGGGATTCCACCATTTCTATCAACTTCTCAGCATTACTGTGAGGTGAAGGCAATGCCTTAGCTGAGAGTCACAGGGACAGTTATAACGTTGTATAAAATGGCTTCAGTTCTTGGCTCATTAATGATTTCTTTGCAGTAGCAACATTTCATGCTCTGCCAGTAGCTCCTTGTAATTGAGACACAGGGCACTGGGGAAATAATTTCTGCTATTTAGCCTCTTCCAGCTATGATATCTACTTCCAACTTTATTAATTTCCCTGGTTAGCCCAGTCAGCGTTCCTATATGTAATTGAGAGGCGTAAAGCCAGTGGACCTCACGTAAGCATAGCTGGGCAACCAAAACTTGGAATGATCAAGCTTTCCATAAATTTACCTTGTGCACAAGTGAGAAATAATGGGGCACATACCTCTATGGAAATTTTGGTGTAATATAAATATCAAAAATACTTTTAAATACCGGATAGATCACAGAGCAGCACAAGGAAGGTTCGCAAATTGTTTTGTTATCCGTTACATCATGTGTGTTATTGCAGGCGACTTATTTGAGGGAAAACAGAATGGAGGAAAACCAGAATGAATGAGTTCACCAGAGACATTTATGATACCATAATCTGATATTCTTAGCATCCTTAAAGGCTCTGGGCACACTGGCTGGACCTTATATGCAACAGGCTTTGCCCGTGGTTTTCCAGCATAATCCAGCACCAGCGTTATAAATTGGCAGACATTATATCAGATAAAGGTAAAGGACAAGTGCTGGTTTACCAGTGGCTATTAAAGGAACCAAAGTTAATGGTCTCACCGCGTCATCTCACTTGTTGGAGATGGTTATTGCCTGGCACTTGTGTTCGCGTCACACAAGTGCCAGGCAAAGAATATCTCCAACAAGCAAGAGTCTATCCACTGCCCCTAGACAGTCACCGGCATTACCATCACCGAATCCCCCACCATCAACATCCTGGGGGTCACCATTGACCAGAAACTTAACTGGACCAGCCACATAAATACTGTGGCAACAAGAGCAGGTCAGAGGCTAGGTATTCTGCAGAGAGTGTCTCATCTCCAAAGCCTTTCCACCATCTACAAGGCACAAGCAAGGAGTGTGATGGAATACTCTCCACTTGCCTGGATGAGTGCAGATCCAACAACACTCAAGAAGCTCGACACCATACAGGACAAAGCAGCCCACCTGATTGGCAGCCCATCCACCACCTTAAACATTCACTCCCTCCACCACCAGCGTACCGTGGCTGCAGTGTGTACCATCTGCAAGATGCACTGCAGCAACTCGCCAAGGCTTCTTTGGCAGCACCTCCCAAACCCGCGACCTCTTCCAGCTAGAAGGACAAGGGCAGCAGGTGCATGGGAACACCACCACCTCCAAGTTCCCCTCCAAGTCACACACCACCCTGACTTGGAAGTATATCGCCGAACCTTCATCGTCGCTGGGTCAAAATCCTGATACTCCCTACCTAACAGCACTGTGGGAGTACCATCACCACACAGACTGCTGCAGTTCAAGAAGGTGGCTCACCACCACTTTCTCAAGGGCAATTAGGGATGGGCAATAAATGCTGGCCTTGCCAGCGAAGCACACATACATAAACAATTTTTTTTTTAATCTGCAAACTAGGCTGTACGATTTTCAATTCCTTCCATTGACATCAATGGAAAGGAAAATCGAGAGTGGCAGCTAATTCAATGTCACCCATTTCACACCATCACCCAAAGTTAGAATGATCCCACTTGGTTTCTCCCTTCCTCCTTTCTCAAATAATGGAGTGGCATTTCCCTTACTGTTCTCTGTCATCTTTTACAGCAAAACACTCTGGACCTCTCCTAAAATACTTGCTGTGCATCCATAAGGAGGGAAAATTCTTTAACAAATAAATGTAGACTCGTGCATCATGCTGGCCTCCCAGAGGTATCTCCCCTTCCTCCTCTGGTGGAAAACAGCAGTGCAGAAAACAGCGCCCTCTTGTGGTGTCCTCAATACCACTATGCAATTTCCAAGGGGATGAATATTCCCTGTGCGCGCTTGTCACAACATCTCCGGGGCACATAGCCTCCTGGTTATGGTGCTGGACGAGTAACCTTGAAGTTATAAATTTATGTGATCCCACCATGGCAAGTTGTGAAATTAAATTTAATAAATGTGATCATTTGTAGGCTAGCACCAAGAATAAAAATGACAATGAAAGCTGGTCTTTTATTGTAAAAAGCCAACTGGTACACTAATGTCCTTCAGGGAAGAGAATTGCCACATCTATCCAGTCTGGCCTACATGTGATTCATTTTTCCAGTCTGGCCTACAATACCACACTGTGTGGTTGATTCTTAATGCCCTCAGGGCAACTAGGGATGTGCAATCAATTCTGCTTTGCCAGTGTTGCCTGCATCTCAAGAATAAATAAATAAAGCGGAGAGGTGCAATAGTGCACGCACAAGCATTGAGATACCACACAAGAGCTGCAGAAGTTGCAAAACATTCTCATAATAAGGCCATGATTTTCATTGGGAAGATATGCACGGTGGCATAGTGGTTAGCACTGTTGCCTCACAGCGCCAGGGACCCGGGTTCGAATCCAGCCTCGGGTGACTGTCTGTGTGGAGTTTGCACATTCTCCCCGTGTTTGCGTGGGTTTCCTCCGGGTGCTCCGGTTTCCTCCCACAGTCCAAAGATGTGCGGGTTAGGTTGATTGGCTATGATAAATTGACCCTTAGTGTTAGGGGGATTAAATGGGGATATGTGTTAGGTGTAGGGGTTACGGGGATTGGGTGGGATATGTGTCGGTGCAGGCTCGATGGGCTGAAATGGCCTCTATCTGCACTGTGGGGTTTCTGTGATTCTGTGATTCTGTGAAATACCTGCTGGTTTTGAAGACCTCAGAAAGATTTTAAAAAATCATTCGCAACAGTTTAATAAACACAACCTTTCCTGACCAAAACCCATCGCAACCTATGCAGAGAAAGAACCAGCTTGCCTTTGAAAGTGCCGCACTGTGCCCTCACAGGAATTAATTCTAACAACAGAATTTTAAATAGATTTGATTAAATACTTTATTCAGGGAGAGTTTGAATAACCGGTACATCTTAACTAGCAGAGCTCTTTTGTCGGAGTATGAGCATTTAGACAGATTCCCTCAAGTATCTAAGTTTCATTATGCAACAAGTTAGATCCAGAATGGAGAAATCAATCATCTACAAAATGGAGTTTGTAAGCAAACGGGAACTGCTGAATGCTGTTGTATGTAAAGTTATTTAAAGCCATAATAGATCTCGCAATGTTTTCCTTTTTATTCAATGCTTTTTTTTTATTCATTGATGGGATGTGGGCGTTGCTGGCTAGGCCTGCATTTAGTGCCCATCCCTAATTGCCCTTGAGAAGATGGTGGTGAGCCGCCTTCTTGAACCGCTGCAGTCCATATGGTGTAGGTACACCCACAATGCTGTTAGGAAGGGAGTTCCAGGATTTTGGCCCAGCCACAGTAAAGGAACGGTGATACAGGTCCAAGTCAGGATGGTGTGTGGCTTGGAGGGGAACTTGTAGGTGGTGATGTTCCCATGCGTCTGCTGCCCTTGTCCTTCTAAGTGGTAGAGGTCGTGGGTTTGGAAGGTGCTGTTGAAGGAGCTTTGGCGAGTTGCTGCAGTGCATCTTGTAGATGGTACACACTGCAGCCACAGTGCGCCGGTGGTGGAGGGAGTAAATGTTGAAGGTGGTGGATGGAGTGCCAATCAAGCGGGCTGCTTTATCCTGAATGGTGTCGAGCTTCTTGAGTGTTGTTGGAGCTGCACTCATCCAGGCAAGTGGAGAGTCATAGAGTCATAGAGTCATAGAGTTTTACAGCACAGAAAGAGGCCCTTCGGCCCATCGTGTCTGCGCCGCCCATCCATCCCTGTCCAGTCTAATCCCATTTTCCAGCATTTGGTCCATAGCCTTGTATGCAATGGCATTTCAAGTGCTCATCCAAATGCTTCTTGAATGTTGTGAGGGTTCCTGCCTCTACCACCCTTTCAGGCATTGAGTTCCACATTCCAACCACCCTCTGGGTGAAAAAGTTCCTCCTCAAATCCCCTCTAAATCTCCTGCCCCTTACCCTGAATCTATGCCCCCTTGTTATTGACCCCCCCACTAAGGGGAAAAGTTCCTCTCTATCTACCCTATCTATGCCCCTCATCATTTTGTACACCTCAATCAGGTCCCCCCTCAGCCTTCTCTGCTCCAAGGAAAACAACCCCAGCCTGTCCAGCCTCTCTTCATAGCTGAGGCGCTCCATCCCAGGTAACATCCTGGTGAATCTTCTCTGCACCCTCTCCAAAGCAATCACATCCTTCCTATAGTGAGGTGACCAGAACTGCACACAGTACTCCAGCTGTGGCCTCACCAGCGTTTTGTACAGCTCCATCATAACCTCCCTGCTCTTATATTCTATGCCTCGGCTAATGAAGGCAAGTATCCCATATGCCTTTTTAACCACCTTATCTACCTGCTCCGCTGCCTTCAGGGATCTATGTACATGTACACCAAGGTCCCTCTGACCCTCTGTACTTCCTAGGGTCCTACCACTCATTGTGTATTCCCTTGCCTTATTTGTCTGTCCAAAATGCATCACCTCGCACTTTTCAGGGTTAAATTCCATTTGCCACTTTTCCGCCCATCTGACCAACCCGTTTATATCGTCCTGTAGCCGGAGGCTTTCCTCCTCGCAATTTACCACCCCACCAATTTTCGTGTCATCTGCGAACTTACTGATCATACCTTTTACATTCTCATCCAAATCATTTATGTAGATCACGAACAACAAGGGACCCAGCACCGATCCCTGAGGTACCCCACTGGACACAGGCTTCCAGTCACAAAAGCAACCTTCAACCATCACCCTCTGCCTCCTGCCACTCAGCCAGTTTAGGATCCAACGCGCCAAGGCACCCTGGATCCCATGGGCTCTTACCTTCTTAACCAGTCTCCTATGCAGGACTTTGTCAAAAGCTTTACTGAAGTCCATGTAAACCACATCCACAGCATTTCCCTCATCCACCCCACTAGTCACCCCCTCGAAAAATTCGATCAGATTTGTCAGACATGATTTACCCTTGACAAAGCCATGCTGACTATCCCCGATTAATCCTTGCCTCTCCAAGTGGAGATTAATTTTGTCCCTCAGAATTTTTTCCAATAATTTGGAGTATTCCATCACACTCCTGACTTGTGCCTTGTAGATGGTGGAAAGGCTTTGGGGAGTCAGGAGGTGAGACACTCGCCGCAGAATTCCCAGCCTCTGGCCTGCTCTTGTAGCCACAGTATTTATATGGCTGGTCCAGTTCAGTTTCTGATCAATGGTAACCCCCAGGATGTTGATAGTGGGGGATTCAGCGATGGTAATGCCATTGAATGTCAAGGGGAGATGGTTAGAGTCTCGCTTGTTGGAGATGGTCATTGCCTGGCACTTGTGTGGTGCGAATGTTACTTGCCACTTGTCAGCCCAAGTCTGAATGTTGTCCAGGTCTTGCTGCATATGGACACGGACTGCGTCAGTATCTGACGAGTCTCGAATGATGCTGAACAGTGTGCAATCATCAGCGAACATCCCCACTTCTGACCTTATGATGGAGGGAAGGTCATTGATGAAACAGCTGAAGATGGTTGGGCCTAGGACACTGCCCTGAGGAACTCCTGCAGTGATGTCATGTGATTGATTATTAGGAGCCTTAACAACAGTATAATCTATGATGAACACATCTCATATGTGACACAACTTGTGACCAAGAAGAAGTCTTTTAAATAGCAGCTGTCTGAAAGTAAGCTTGCAATTTCCGATAAGTCTATGGAGTAATACGATGTGGGTTCACCCTCATCATAGAGTGATTATCTGATCTCGCCATTATGCCGAGGGTAGGCAGCATACAAAGGGCAGATGTTACTTCCCCATACAGCAGGGAGGTGCGGGCATTGGAGAACAAGAGCAGATCAGGTGCCCGACTTAACGCTCACTTACCAAATTAAGATTAAGTGCGATTGAATCAAAGGGCTTTATTCCAAATTAACAGCAACTATTTTCCATGCACTTTACGCCTGAAGCGAGTCATCGCGTATTATAATCAGGATTCGATCAAATACAAGTCTGTTCTCGAACATTGCGATTGAATCGCTTGAGGTTTGCCAAGTCCAACAATCAATCAAATGCTTAATCCCAAGAGAGAACTAGCCAAGTTTTTCACTGAACCCAATCATAATAATACCGGTTCCACTTTAGTCGGGCTTGTGAGATATTGAAATGCAATTTTCTTTTAAATTGCCAATGCAATCTTTGTGCTCACTTCTGGACCACACGGCTGGTAGAGCTGATTGTCCTTTAACTTACAGGTTTCAAACAAGGGACCCTTAAGAAGTCCAGGAGGGGATCCCAGGAGGTACTGAAGATCATCAGATTTCTGTTCACTTTATTTCTATTGTTGACTTCTGCAATGATAAGACTGTTTCGCTTTGGATAGCTGATACTGTCTTTCAAAATCTAGCATAGAGGGTTTCAAGGAGCGTGTCCACATTTGAAGGGAGTGGCCCACATAGAACAGGCTGAAAGCCACTGCTTTGATTCAGGACCAAATGGTTATTTGGTTCAGAATCCAGTAAGTGTACAGTTTATATCAGGTACAAACTGCCAATTTACTCACAGTTGATGCACTAGAGAACCTGGCGTGAGTGGAGCATGTGCCTCTGTAATATAAGTGGATAGAATAAATAAAGGACAGAGACACCAGTTGCTAGTTCATGAGCTTGCTTTACTAGGCCAGAGCGAACTGAGCATGCTTATACTAAACCATGTGACAAACCATGTGATAATACATTGCACTGCTTTCCCCTTAAAAAATGCACATATTCTCCTCTCGAACACAACAAAACGATGGTTCCACCTTTCCCAGCATTACATGTACCACATAACAAAACTCCTGGCTTATTTTCTTTTAAATCAACTACAAATGCTACAAATAAACTAGAAATCCAGTTTAATAACAGGTTTGCGGAGCCTTCCTGATCTCCTTACAAAAGGTTTTGGTGTTGAACCAGTTTTCAGGCTGTTTTGTTCTGGTTCCAAACTCAGAGATGATCCTGTTTCTATCTCAGATTTGTTTGAACCTGGTACTTCAGTTTCTGAAGTCTGAATGGAGTCAAACTCATGTATGTGTTCATGATCAAGTGATTCAAGATCACGCCTTGGTTCATCTCTAGCAGAGATCATTTGATCCACATGAACACTTCTGATGTTGTCACCAATCTTAACCAAAAATCTATTGGTTCAACCAACCTTTTTCTATGGTTCCTATATCCCACTTGTATGAACTTGACCTGGCAGGAGGACTGAGAACATGAACACACTCCTTTTGTCTGAAACTGCATTCTTTCCGATTGCTGTCATAATAATGTTCTGACTCAACTGTTTCTATTCAACTCTTGAGGCCAAATTTGGTTGAAAAAGACTCAATCGTGTTCTCAGTCTTCTCTTCTTCAAGAGTTCTGCTAGGCTATATCCAGTTGTAGTGTGCGGAGTAGTTCTGTACTTCAGCAAGAAATTTGCCAAATGTTGCTTCATGCTGAGTCCCGAATAACCCGGCAACACTTGCTTTTTGAGAGCTTCTTTTACTATTCTGACTGACCTTTCAGCTGCTCCGTTTGAAGCTGGATGATATGGTGGAACGAGAGTGTGTTTGATACTGTTCTATTTCATGAACTCTTGGAATAGAACAGCACAGAACTGAGGGCCAGTGTCAGAAACAAGCTCTTCAGGTAAGCCATGACATGCAAAGATAGACCTCAACTCATCTATGGTATGTTCAATTGTAATATTTTAACCCATGTGTTTCACTTCAATCCACTTTGAGTGACTATCTACAGGTACCAGGAAATAATAATTTGCTTTCTCACAGAAATCTACATGTACTCTTTGAAAAGGTCTACTTGGCCATGACCAGGGTTGTAGTGGAGTTTTGGGTGGTTTGTTTCTGCAATTTTGGCAAACGCTGCATTTGCTGACAAGTGATTCAAGATCACTGTCCAATCCAGGCCAGTAAACAAAGCTTCTTGCAACTAATTTCATACGGATGATCCCTGGATGTTCAGTATGAAGTTTGGCCAGAATTCTATCTCTCAAAGAAATAGGTACCACCACTCTGTTTCCCCACTTGATACAACCTTGCTCACAAGGCAATTCACTTATGGAATGGTTTCAACTCTGTGTCCAGACACTGATCAGTCCATCCATTCAAGGTGTTTTCATACACGCTTTTCAGTACTGAGTCCTTTTGAGTCTCATTTGCAATCTCAGTTGTATTCACGGAAAGTCTTTGTCAACTGCACCTTGCATGAAAATCTCACCTTCACTCCCAACACATGAGTCTTCATGTGGCAACCTGGACAAGGCATCTGCGATTGCATTTTGCTTTGAAGTGCGATATTCAATTGTGTAATCATATTGTGACAACAACACTGCTCAACGTTGCATTCTTGATGCGGCCATTGCAGGGATGGCAGATTTGGGCCCCAATATTGCTAGGAGCGGTTTGTGATCGGTTATCAGGGTAAACTTTCTGCAGGTCAGGAACTGTTGAAATTTCTTGATTCCATACACTATGGCGAGTGTTTCCTTTTCAGTTTGCGCGTAATTTCTTTTGCTCTTTGTGAGGGTTCGCAATGCGAACACGATTGGTTTCTCTTGGCCTTCATCCATTACGTGGCTTATGACAGCTCCCACACCGTAACTGGAAGCAACACACACTAACTTAAGCTCACACTCTGTGTCATAGTGCACAAGTAGAGCATCGCTAGAGAGACTTCTCTTACAAGCGTCGTAAGCTTCCTGTTGCGCTTTTGTCCACTTCCACTGGACATCCTACTTGAGGAGCTCGTGCAATGGAGCTAACATGGTCATTAACTCAGGTAAGAAATGTGTGTAGTACTGGACCATTCCAAGGAAAGATCTTAACTCAGACATGTTCTGTGGCTTTGGAGCATTTAATGACAGCATCAACCTTTTCCTTCACTGGTTGCAAGCCATTTGCATCAACTTTCAGACCAAGGTACACAACCTTGGGCTGCGCAAAAGCACATTTGCTCCTTTTCAATTTTACATTGTGGGAATTCAACCTTTGAAGCACTAACTTTAACACTTCTAGATTTTCTTCCTCGCTGCTTGTTGCGATCAGCATATCATCTTGATTGCATAAGAAATTTGGAATTCCTTGCAAAATCTTATCCATCGTAGCCTGAAAGATTTTGGGGGAGGACTTTACAGCATATGGCAGCTTGGTGTATGAGTACAGTCTCTTGTGTGTGTTGATGGTGAGATACTGTTGACTCTCTTTGTCATCATTCAGCTGAGCGTAAGCGTGCGACAGGTCAAGCTTGGATAAAATCTTTGACCCAGAGAGTGCTGCATACAAATCTTGTGATGTAGGCAACGGGTACTGCTCATTGACAACTGCTTGGTTGATAGTAACTTTATAGTCACCACACAAGCGTACAGTTTTGTCTGCTTTGGGCACTACCACAATCAGGGCAGCCCATTCACATTTGTCACATTTTACTCGCACTCGGTTCTCTCTGAGCTTCACTAGCTCTTCCTCCACCTGACTTTTCAACGCATAGGGGACCGGCCTTGCCTTACAATAGACAGGCTTCACATTGGA
Organism: Somniosus microcephalus; assembly: GCF_052327205.1. Lineage (NCBI taxonomy): Eukaryota > Metazoa > Chordata > Chondrichthyes > Squaliformes > Somniosidae > Somniosus > Somniosus microcephalus. Next base: position 49,936,282 of record NC_140997.1, read on the forward strand.
CATGATGTGGATATGTGCATCATACCCAGTGATGCCCTCATAACTGTCTGAGAACATGCTTTCATACCTGTTCAGCATTGTGTCGAGTCACTTCTTTGAAGCATCTACACTGAAGATTTCTTTTTAACTTTCTCAGCCAGTCTTTGCCCATGAGAGTTGGCCTGTTGTTGTAGCTCGCTACGATAATAAGCAGCTTTACTGACTGGCCATTGTGCTGAACTCTACATTTCATTTGTCCACATGTCTCTAGGATTACTCTGGAGTAGGTTTTTAACTCTACGGTACTCTTTGTAAGTGGTATTTGATTAAATTTACTCTCATATGTGTCCTTACTCATGATAGAGCAGTCTGCCACCATGTCGATACACATATTGGTTATTGATCAAAAGTTTCTCACAACTGCTTGCATTGCCACTAGTGCCATAGATACTTTAGGTGCCCAGTTCTTCAATATCAGGTGTGTTCACTTCAATATTGTGAATTCCTCCCTTTTGTTGTCACTGCTTTGCATTGCCACTAGAATGGTTCTTACTTCCTGCTTTCGATCTAGCTCTGCAAGCTGTTGAAAGATAGCCGTGCTTTTGACAGTGAAAACACTTTGCATTTCTGTATTGGCAGGACAGTGGTGAGTGATTTCTATTGCAGCGATAACAATTCACCGAACTGCTCTCACCGACATGCTTTTGACTCGATCTCACAACTTTAGGTTTGGCGGTGGCTTTGTGACTGTAGACCTCAGCTGTACTAGTCACTTGAGTTGGATGGAACTCCCCAGCATTCTTAGATGCCATCTCCATAGCTAGGGCAATCTTGCATGCTATGTCAAACGTTAGGTTCGGAGTGTTCAGTAACTTGGACTGTGTGCGCTCATCCACCAGTCCACACACAAACTTATCTCGCAACGCACGATCCAAAAATGTACCGAAGTTACAATACAAAGACAGATTTTTAAGAGCTACAATGTTCTCACTGATGGTTTCACTTTGTTTTCGGTTTCTGGTACCAAACTTATAGCTCTCTGCTATTTCTAACGGCTTTGGGTCGAAATGGTCCTTGAGTTTCTCGACAATGTCTTCAAACAACACATCCTTGCCTTTCCCTGATGCGAGTAAATTTGTCAACATTCCGTAGACATCTGGCCCAATCTCCATTAGAAAAATTGCTTTTTTACATTTACAAATTACTTTATTTTGAGCTTGAACATTCTCATCTGCATCTTCGGTCTCAATATGTTATTGGCCTTAAAAAACATCTCCATCCGCTCAATGTAAGAACTAAATGGTCCGTGAGCTCGGTCACACTTGCCAAGGCTTCTGATGAATCCTGTAGGCGTGGCCATGATTGTCTCGATCCCGTCGAACAGTGACTCAGCACGCTACCTGTGTACCTGTGAGAATCAACGCTGCTGTTGCTTTGTATACATACACACGAAGGCGAAGTACAGAGGATTCTGCATCAGCATTAACAGTAAAACATCACAAAAAATTCAGTTTAGGTGTCACAAATTCACCTTAAACTTTTCCACTCGAAGGTTGTACACTGTGTCTTTCCATGATCCCTAAAAATAACACTGGGATCCCATCCTCATTGCCAAAAATGTAATATATGTGGGTAGAACAAATGAAGAACAGAGACACCAGTTGCTAATTCATGAGCTTGCTTTACTGGGCCAGAGCAAACTGAGCATGCTCATACTAAACCATGTAACAAATCATGTGACAAACCATGTGATAATACATTACAGCCTCCTCATTCATTTGTGCAGCCAAGGCGAAACTGCCTAAAATCAATGTTACTCTAATGTTCCTCCAAAGCTTGGATCACCACTGCACATGCACAGGTACTTTTGTATGTTGCATGTACAATGGTGCTCAGAGTCTTAAAGGGAGCCAGAAAGTGCTCTGCTCTTTACACCAAACTCCACACACACACGCTCAGTGTGCTTACCGGAATCCCACCAAGTGCACTCCAACTCATAGACTGCTTTTACACTGGACACACGGCATGATGTGCATTGCTTCCTGTGGTGTTGTGTCAGCTCCAGTTGTGATTTGGAGCTGGGACGATGTTACTCCAGATTCAAGCCAGTGGTTTATAAGGGTCTTGCTGGAGGCAGAACAATTGAATCAGAATGCACTGTGGCTGCTTCATACCAAGTGGAAAGTAAACTTGGTATTTCTGGTATAAAGAGGACATCAACTCCTGTATATGTACACTGTAAACTGAGTAATGTCAGTGCCAGTCATGGCAGAGGATTCAAGGTCAAAGGAATCAAGGCCTGGCAACAAGATAAGCTGGGCTAGTGATGTTATCAAGTTATCAAGCTTCGCAGATCTGTACAACATTTGTCTAGATGATATACAGTCAGTGTCCTCTGGAAGGGGAAAAAATCCACCAGGAGTTCTGCTCCTGACTGTAATGATCAATAACATGTCATTCTATAGTGGACTCTAGGTGGAGCCGTACAGCTGTGTAGAGCTGTATATAGCTATATGTATAAGACTACACTACCCAGCTGTATATATATTAAGACTACATTACCCATGAGGCACTAGGCTACCCACAAGGCAGCAGTCAAGATGGAAGCCTCTACAGATACTGTACCTAGTCCACATGTGCTCAATAAAGTAACTAGCAAAAGCTAGCTGTGTTCATAATAAGAATGTCTATTTATCAATGAACATAAGATGGTACCAGGGTGGTGAAGATCTGCTGAAAATTGTGAAAAGCGAAATGGAGAATTTGAAGCCACCAGAGCATTTGAAACTCACAGGAACTTTCAACTACAATTGGCAGACTTTTAAACAACAATTCGAACTCTACATTGCAGCCATCGGATTCGGTACAAAGCCAGACGCAAGGAAGATAGCGTTGCTGCTTATGGTTGCAGGCCCACAGGCGATAGAGGTATTTAATACATTTGTATTTAATCCAGAGGAGAACAGAAAAAAATTAGAAGATGCGCTAAAAAAATTTGATGCACATTGCTCTCCCAAAAAGAATGAGACCTATGAAAGATACATCTTCTGTTCTCGGACACAGCAGCAAAATGAGACTTTTGATAGCTTTATAACTGATCTGAAACTGAAAGCACAGACATGTAATTTCTCTGAGCTCAAAGCATCCATGATTCGTGACCACATTGTGTTTGGTATTCATGATAAAAAAAGTCAGGGAACGCCTGTTGAGAGAAACCGAACTAAATTTGGAAAATGCGGTGAAAATATGCCGAGCTAGCTCGAAAGCACGCGAAGACTTTCAGTGAAATCAATAATAATGCGATTGTAATGAGTGATAATGCTGCTGTCAGTGCTGTGTCCTATAAGGGGAAGAAACATGGGCAGAACAGAAATGAAAAGCAATCGGAGGATGACATTTTTAATTGTAAACGCTGTGGTTACAAACACCAGTTAAGACAATGCCCAGCATTTGGAAAAATGTGCACAAAGTGTAATGGAAAGAATCACTTTGCCAAACAATGCTTTTCAAAAGTACAAACTAAGAAAGGGCATCGAGTTAATGTAATTGAGGACACTGATTTAAGTGAGACAATTTTTGTAGGAATGGTGTCATGTGAAAATATCAAAAAGGATACAGAAAATGTGCAGCCCTCAGAAATGGACAAAGCTGAACATAAAGTTAATGCAGTAAAAGAGGACAAATGGATGATCCCACTGCAGGTAAATGGAGCATTAGTTACCTTGAAACAAGACACTGGGGCAAAAGCAAACTTAATCAGTATGAGTGACATTAACAATATGAAAGAAAAGCCCAAAATACAGAAAAAGTCAGTACTACTGAAGGACTATAATGGACAGAAAATAGATAGCTTAGGTGTATGCAGGCTTAAAGTGACAGTCAAAGACAAAGTGCATCATCTCATGTTTTCTGTTGTGGCTGAAAGGCTTGATTCACTACTGGGTGACAAAGCTTGTGATGACTTAGAACTGGTCAAAAGAGTCTACCATATAAACTGTGCCATAAGCAGACCAGATGACTCGGTGGGTTCTGTAGTGAATAATTTCCAGGATGTGTTCAAAGGATTTGGAGTTCTACCATTCACTTACAAGATCCAGCTAAAGCAGGATGCTCAGCCAGTGGTACATACTCCACGAAGAGTTCCAGCACCCCTGCGTGACTGGCTCAAGAATGAACTGGACAGAATGACCACACTAGGAGTCATCAGGAAAGTCGAAGCGCCAACAGACTGGGTTAACTCCATGGTATGTGTAAAGAAAAAGAACAATGATATAAGAATATGCATGGATCCAAAGGACTTAAATGCAAACATAAAACGTGAACACTACCAGATTCCCAAGCGAGAAGAAATCACCAGTGAAATGTCAGGTGCCAGATACTTTACAAAGCTCGATGCCTCACAAGGATTTTGGCAACTAAAACTGGATGAAGGGAGCACCAAATACTGTACCTTCAACACACCATTTGGCAGGTATTCTTTCCTCAGAATGCCTTTCGGGATAATATCTGCATCTGAAATCTTTCATAGAGCGATGGAACACATAATTGAAGGTCTGGAAGGAGTTCGGGTCTATGTTGATGACATCATCATCTGGGGCTCCACACTGAAAGAACACAATGAGAGACTGACTAAAGTGCTACATAGCATACGCCGGAATGGACTGAAGCTCAACAAAGCCAAGTGTCAGTTTGGCGTCCAGGAAGTCACTTTCCTAGGAGATAATCTATCTGGTAAAGGAATAGAGTCAGATATGGGAAAGGTAAACGCCATACTCAAAATGCCCCGACCCACTGACAAAAAAGGAGTGCTACGCATCATGGGGATGATAAACTTCATTGGAAAGTTCATTCCTAACTTGTCAGCCAAGACAGCCTGTCTGCGAGACCTGCTACATAAAACAAATGAGTTTGCATGGACAGAAAGACATGAACAAGAGTGGATAAACCTCAAAACAGTGCTGACAACCACACCTGTACTCACCTTCTTTGACCCAACAAAAAGAATCAAAGTGTCAACGGATGCATCAAAAGATGGCCTAGGTGCGGTCTTGCTACAAGCAGAGGGTGAAGATTGGAAGCCTGTTGCCTATGCCTCCAGGTCTATGACTGATACTGAGTGTCGATACGCCCAGATTGAAAAGGAATGTCTAGGCTTGGTAGTTGGACTAGAAAAGTTTCATGGTTACATATATGGACTTCCCATTTTCACAGTTGAGACAGACCACAGCCCTCTGGTTGCCATCATTAAAAAAAACCTGAATGAGTTGTCTCCAAGGATTCAATGACTCATGATGAAGCTGCAAAGATATGACTTTGAACTGATCTACACACCAGGCAAATACATAGTGTTAGCAGATGCACTATCCCGAGCACCCACAATGAGTCGTGTGAGCTCTACTGAAAAAGACGTGGCTGTTCATGTGAGTATGGTCACTGCTGCGCTGCCTGTGTCAGACACAAAATCAAAGCAAATAGCAGAAGAAACAGTAAAAGATACAGTATTACAAACAGTAATAGAGAACATTCATCATGGTTGGCCAAAAGTTTCCTGTCCAAAATATTTTCACATAAGGTCAGAATTGAGTGTTGCAAGTGGACTATTACTAAAACAGAACAGAATAGTCATTCCACAGGCTCTACGTCAAGACATGCTCAAAAAGATTCATGAGGGACACCTCGGAATTGAAAAATGCAAAAGGAGAGCAAGAGACACTGCTTATTGGCCTGGCATAAATAAGGACATTGAGAACATGATAGGCAAATGTGAGACATGTCAGAAACACCAAAACAAACAAGCAAAGGAACCAATGATAATAGCTGACGTACCAACAGCAGCATGGCAAAAGGTTGGTATGGACCTTTTTCATTTAAATGATAAAGACTATCTAATAGTGATTGACTACTATTCTAACTATCCTGAGATGGCGCTGCTCTCAAGCACCACAGCAAGCAGTGTCATAATGCATGTGAAATCCATCTTCGCCAGACATGGAATTCCCAGGATTGTCGTTAGCGACAATGGTCCGTGCTTCAACTGTAAGGAGTGGCAACAGTTTGCAGCACATTATGACTTTCAGCACATCACATCCAGTCCTTTGTATGCTCAGTCAAATGGTAAGGCAGAGAAAGGTGTTCAAGTTCTCAAGCAGCTACTGAAGAAAGCGACAGAAAGCAAGTCTGATCCTTATCTCGCCCTGCTGAGCTACCGAGCCTCACCTTTAGACTGTGGTTCTTCACCTGCTGAACTACTAATGGGTCGCAAGTTGCGCACCACGCTACCCTGCTGTGCAAAAGAACAGCAAAGTGAGGAACTGAGACAGAGACTTCAACTGTTAAAGCTGAAACAGAAATCATACTATGACAAGTCATCCAAAACTCTAAAACCATTGACAAGGGATGATGTTGTCAGGATTGAGGATCCAGATGCATGGAACAGGAAAGCTACAGTTCTTGAGGAAGTAGGACCAAGGTCATACACTGTTAGAACTGAGGAAGGACAGATTCTCAGGAGGAACCGCCGTTCCCTCCTAAAAACACAAGAGACTATTCAAGACCAGATTGATGACAATGCCGCAACTGCATCTTGTCATTCACCGCCAGAACAATCTCATGAAGACACATCAGACTTACCCGTGTTGAGAAGATCCACACGTGAAGTAAAAGAGCCTGATAGACTTAATCTTTGAGTACAATGTAAAGCTTTGAAAATGTGTTGACTGTTTTGAAAATGTTTATGTTTATAGAGCACTAACAAAGTGTTACTGATATTATCTTTATTGTTTTCTTGAAAGTTGATTGATATTGATTTTGTTAAACCTCAAAGAAAGGGGGATGTAATGATCAATAACATGTCATTCTATAGTGGACACTAGGTGGAGCCGTAGAGCTGTGTAGAGCTGTATATAGCTATACGTATAAGACTACACTACCCAGCTGTATATACAGGTAGACTACCCTTTATCCGAACTTCCGAAAACCGAAACCCTCTAAAAACCGAAGGTTTTTTCAGTCAGCGTAAGTCGTGCGCACGACATGACCAGAGTGGCGCACGACTTACGCTGAGCAGGGCAGAGTGTCACTGAGTTCCCTCCTGGGTAGGAGATTGCAGGCCTAGCCGGATAAGGGATAGTGTAGCATTTTTCCGCACTTCTGAAAACCGAAATCGTTCAGCGTAAGTCGTGCGCACGACCCCGACCCCCGCCGACCCCCACCCCCAACCCCCCGCTGACCCTGACCCCCGCCGACCCCCGCCGACCCCCGACCCCCGACCCCCCCGCCGACCCCGACCCCCGCCCCCTTTCGGATAAGGTATAGTGTACCAGCCTTTATCCGCACATCCGAAAACAGAAAACCTCTGAAAGCCGAAAGTGGCACAAAACATGACCCGACGCTGCCGATGCTTGACCCATGCAGGTGTTATGCTGCTCTGTTTGATTGTTGCATTTTTCCGCACTTCTGAAAACCGAAATCGTTCAGCGTAAGTCGTGCGCACGACCCCGACCCCCGCCGACCCCCACCCCCGACCCCCCGCCGACCCCCCGCCGACCCCCACCCCCGACCCCCCCGACCATGACCCCCCGCCGACCCCCACCCCCGACCCCCCCGCCGACCTCGACCCCCCGCCGACCCCCACCCTTTCGGATAAGGGATAGTGTATCCTTTATCCGCACTCCCGAAAACCGAATTACTCTGAAAACCGAAGTGTTTTCGCTCACCTTCCGAAATCCGAAATTTTCCGAAAACCGAAACACGGCTGGTCCCGAGGTTTTCAGATAAAGGATAGTCTACCTGTATATTAAGACTACATTACCCATGAGGCACTAGGCTAACCACAAGGCAGCAGTCAAGATGGAAGCCTCTACAGATACTGTACCTAGTCTACATGTGCTCAATAAAGTAACTAGCAAAAGCTAGCTGTGTTCATAATAAGAATGTCTATTTATTAATGAACATAAGACTGACCACTGTCTAGCTATCACTGCTCTAATGTGCTTGACTGTGACCATTGGATGATGACAGGACTCAGCTAAGCTGAGGACCTCTCTCAGTCAAAACAGTTGTCAACACTCATAAAATGAAAACAGAAAATGCTGTAAACTCTCAGCAGGTCAGGCAGAATCTGTGGAGAGAGAAACAGAGTTAACGTTTCAGATCGATGACCTTTCATCAGATCTCATAGGCCCCAATATTTAAGGGGAGGCGGAGAAAGCGCGGGGGAGCGTGTTAGCTGTGGCGGGGCCGGGGGTGGGGAGGTGGGGGTGGTGTTGGGGGGAGTCCCGGGGAGGTGGAGGTCCAGCCAAATTTAATGACAGTACATCATTATCATTTTTTTTTACTCCATTTCACGCCTGGTAGCTGGACAGATTGATTGACAGGCTGGCTGGCTGCTGGGCCACTGGGACAAGGTATGGGAGGGTGGCCGGCACTGACTTCAAAAGGAGAAGGGAGAAAATTGGGAGAGAACAATAAATTATAAAGCATTCCCGACACAAACCTTTACATTTCCTGGAAAATGCTGGTTTCAGATTTGGATGAAAAGTTATTGCTTTCAGCACTTTTCTTGTTACATTTGAAAGGATTCTGTGACCTTACAGTAAAATATGCTCAATCATTCCGATAAACCATATACCTGACCAGAGCCTAAATATAGAGCCAGTGACAGAGACATTCATCTCGTGCTCACTACTTATACATAGAATGCTGCTAACATTAAATTTAGATCTGCAGGTCAATTCGACAACAGATAGTGCCCTCAATATTCAAAGCCCATAGTCCCTGGTGAAAACCCAATAAGCATTGATCACGGAGATGTTTGGACTATATAGGACGTACAAAGACATTTGACAAACACTTCAGAAAGAGGGGCTTAGAGTAAAGTTTCTGTTGCATTACTAAGTGCATGGCTTCTACATAGAAAGTACCAGTCAGTGAAATAAACATCAAACAGCATTCTTTATCTATTCATACATTTTCACTTTTGGGGTAATTGAACGTACTTCACATTCTGTAATTATTAATAATTCTTTATATTAAATGGTTCATCTCTGGTTTATCTTTGTGGCACAAATGAAATCTCTCAAATTAACTCTTAGGCCTAGAAATTCTCTACCTTAGCGCCACCCATTTGCGCCACTATCCTGGATGGATAGATGTATAAGGATGGATTGGAAAGTTTGCTTTGTGGTGGCTTTTATGTCAGTATTGTGGCCAAGAAGATGCTGCGATGAATCGTAACAGAGGGAAGGTTAGGTGTGTGACCAATGCTGAAAGGGGAATTGGGGCTGTGGTCACTGGGATTGCAGACGGATGATTCCATCCCGTATATCCCGGCCAGAAAGGGGCTGCCTGGGTTGCATCCTTCCTTTTGCTTCCTCCTCTTCCGCTTCCTTCTTTTCTGCATCTTCTTCTATTGCCTCTTTCTCTTCTGCGTCTTCCTCTTCCCTTTGTGAGCGGATGCTAGAAATCTGCAATAAAAGCAGAAAATGCTGGAACTACTCAGCAGGTCAGGCAGCATCTCGACTTGAGATGTTAACTGTTTCTCTCTCCACGAATGTTGCCTGACCTGCTGAGTATTTCCAGCATTTTCTATCTTCTCAGGGAACTTCCTTTAGCATCCGAGGCCTTGCAAGCATCCAGCAGCACTCCCTACACTCCCTGCACACTTTAAAAAGTTTTAACATGTATTGCACTGAGCCACTATTTCAATAAAATATTTTTTAAATAGTCAAAAAGCTTAAATGCAAACTTACTTGAAAGATGTGTGTGTCCTTTTATGAAGTGCTAACAGCGTCATGAGTGCTTTTCAGAGTGAGCTTAGGACCCAGGGCTGAACTCAGCTGCCTGCAGCACTATGGCCCTCACCAAAATGGCCGGCACGAGTTCTGCACCAGAGAAGGCGTTAGAGCATTGGCCGCCATTTTTTTCAGGAAACCGGTGGTAACTCGTGCTGGTAAGTAGCCGAATTTTTCCCCCTAGGACTGTTAAGTACATTACTAATAACAGAATACCTATTGACTAAGCACAGTACACACCAGGCAAGTGCTGCCAAGCTTGTGTGTGTTTGGCTCATGTCGGTCTCAGTCTCTACTGCTGTCTGTGTACACTACACACTGAGCAAGTTGCATGCTCATTGTGGTGGAGGAGTGGATATTTGAGTGCAGGACAGGCTGCATCCAGTTGTCTGGTATTTAATGACAAATCCAGATGTCCTGCAATAAGTGTATACCAAAGCTTGCACAGTGTGTATTGCATTAGCTTTGAAGGATGCAGGCCAAGCAGGGAAATGTATTGGGCACGTGCACCGTTTTCACCGAAATTTTCATCTAATTAGTCCTTGATTAAAAACAATAACTTTCCAAACCTCTCTCCTTATTGATTCAGCAATGGAAAAGATTCATAGCTCACCAGAGCCTCATACGTGATAAATTGAAGTGTCATCTACAATTCTGTCTGGTTTGCTTACAAAGTGCACTTAAATGACAAGACCAGGCGTACAATGTAGCCAACCTTTTCTCCAATACACTCGATGACAATTGTATGTCTGCAACAGCTGAATTGATATCATGCAGAGATATCTAATACAACACACAAATCATATCCCTCTCACAGCCTCTTCAGCCAGTTACAGGGACGCTACGGTGTTCAATTTAATTAGCGACACTTCAAACTTGAAGAGAGAGCAACTTGTTTTTCCTTTCTCCGAAACGTATACGAATGGAGAAGTAGGAAATGATTCAGAAATGTGGTGCACAAGGAATGGAAGAAGAAAGTGTTTTCTAAAAGATTTTAAGAGACGAAATGGCAGCCCAGTGAGCCATTTTCAATCAAAGAAGAGTATGACGCCTGATTAAAAAATAGCCCTCCAGATATGAGGCACAATATCATTTAGGATTTCAGCAGCTGTGAGATGTATGGAGCCAGTCTAGCTGGTCCCTTCCTCAGTAAATAGCCTTTGCATTAAACAGCCGAGATCACAAATGCACTGATCCCCAATTATACAGGCCCATCAGTTTTCTGGTTTCGATCTATAATGCCATTTAGCTTCAGCTCTTTCTTTTCAATTCCAAGGACATTTAACTTCAAATAATCTCGATTTCCAATATTCTCCAATGGATCCAAATGCATTGCCCTTCACTCACATGATGAAGTTGTCAAGACTCAATCACTGTCACAATGGTGGTGTCCTATCAGCAGCTGCACCTCCCACTACTGCCGTGCAATTTGAATCAGGACTGCAACTCTATTCTTCACACGTTACAAATGAATGAGAACAAACAGAATGTGATGAAATATATGCCTTCATCAGCCCATGTGTTTTACCTGCTTGTATTGTGTGAACCGCCCCCTTTTGTTCCTATTGTGTGTATTGGCTACGCCCCTGTCTTTTGCCATATAAAGGTCTCAAAAGCTGTATGAGTCATTCCTACCAGACGAACCCGATGTGGGAAGACCTGTAATGCTGCAATGTTCTTAGTGATTAAAAGCCTTCAGTTGAATCCTTGTCTTTGAGTCATTGATGGCATATCAATTTTAATCACTAAAACACCAAGATGGATCGACTCCTGAAACCAGAGCGCTTGGATCTGGACCCCCATGCCTCAGACGCAGCCACACAGTTCGGACACTGGTTCCAATGCTTCGAATTTTTCATTGCAAACTCATCCACCACCATAGCAGCCGCAACCGCTACCGGAGACATGAAACTGGGAATCCTGCGAAACTGGGTGAGCCATCGGGTCTCCCCTCTCATCCAAGATGCCACCAGCTACGGGGATGCCTGCACCATTCTGAAGGCCCACTACGTGCGGCCAATAAACGAGGTGTACGCCAGGCATCTTCTGACTACTCGCATGCAGCGGCATGGTGAGTCACTAGAGGACTTTATACTAAGCCTAAAAGTACTGGGCAGAGACTGTAACTGTAAGGCCGTGTCTGCCATCGCGTACACAGAGGAGCTGATTCGAGACTCCCTTATTGCGGGCCTCAGTTCAAATTACATTCGGCAGAAACTGTTTGAAAAGGAGGGACTGGACTTAAAACAGGCTATAGATATAGCGCGATCGCTGGATATGGCCCAGAAGAACTCTGAATCCTGTTCCCCAGGCCACGCGGCCCACTCCACCTCGTGTGCGCCGTGGGGGCCGCCATCTTGGAAGCCATCTTCACCTCCCAGGTCTCAGGCCAGCCCAGCACCATCGGAGCCCCAGCCTCCACCCAGGAGCCCCACTACTGCCGCGATGCATCGGGGCCTGAAATGCTACTTCTGCGGCCAGGACAAACACTACAGGCATCTGTACCCAGCGAAGGGCACCACCTGTTCTAAATGTGGGAAGAAAGGACATTTCAGCAAAGTCTGCAGAGGGAACCCCGCCTCCAACTCCACCACTGCCGCGTGCGCGCCATGGGAGCGGCCATCTTGGAAGCCATCTTGTCCACCCTCATGGAGTCCACCATCTTGCCCCGACTACACGGACCTCCAGGACCCACTGGTGGCCTCGATCACAGTGGATCAATCCAGGCCGCATCCGTTGTCTAAATCGATGATGGACATAGAGGTAAACGGGAACAAGGTTAAATGCTTGATTGACTGCGGGAGCACCGAAAGCTTTATTCATCCTAGCCTGGTAAAACGACCGCTGGCAGGAGGTCCTCCCAGACGTACTCCACTCAATAAGGTCGCTACTGTGTACTGCTACTAAAGCCACTCCCCATGAGAAGATGTTTGTTTTTCCCTGCAAATCAACCTCAGGAGTATCCCTACCCTCGTGGCTCTCCACCCCAGGGACAGTCCTGTTACGGAAGCATGTGAGGGGCCACAAAACGGATCCCCTCGTGGAGGCAGTACACCTACTCCACGCAAACCCACAGTACGCGTACGTCAAGCACGCCGACGGGCGTGAAGACACCGTGTCCATAAAGGACCTCGCCTCGGCAGGAAGCGACGACGACGACCCATCACCACAACCCCCAGAAGAACCTCCACTATCCCCAGAGGTATCCTTACCGCCCCCAGAAGTACCTGCAACACTCCCAGCACATGGGTATGCCCAGGAGGGCACCACAGACTCCCGGTCGGAACCCGAGGTACTGTTGCGACGTTCAGGAAGGACTATCACACCCCCGGACAGACTAAATCTGTAGAAGGGGTGAATGTGATGAAATATATGCCTTCATCAGCCCATGTGTTTTACCTGCTTGTATTGTGTGAACCGCCCCCTTTTGTTCCGATTGTGTGTATTGGCTACGCCCCTGTCTTTTGCCATATAAAGGTCTCAAAAGCTGTATGAGTCATTCCTACCAGACGAACCCGATGTGGGAAGCCCTGTAATGCTGCAATGTTCTTAGTGATTAAAAGCCTTCAGATGAATCCTTGTCTTTGAGTCATTGATGGCATATCACAGAATAAACAGGCTAGCTGACGACCATGTTGAGTAAGACATAGGCTGTACTACAATCAATCCGCTCCGATCACTCAAACCTTCCTTGTGCCTGTTGTTCTTTTGGAATCTTTTAATTGTTTATCAATCCAGTAGATGGAGTCTTCCTCCACCCTGGGCTCCTTCTACCATTTGTTATTGGTTGATTTGGTTAGACACAACAACAACAGCTTGCATTTATATAGCATCTTTAACATATTAAAATGCCCCAAGGTGCTTCCCAGGAACAAAATTTGACACCGAGCCATACAAGGAGATATTAGGACAGGTAGGTTTTAAGGAGCATCTTAAATGAGGGGAGAGAGGTAGAGAGGCAGAGAGGTTTAGGGAGGGAATTCCAGAGCTTAGGGCCAAAGCACAGCCACCAATGGTGGAGCGATGAAAATCAAGGATACGCAAGAGGCCAGAATTGGAGGAGTGCAGAGATCTCGAAGGGTTGTAAGGCTGGAGGAGGTTACAGAGATAGGGACCGGCAAGGCCATGGAGGAATTTGAAAATAATAAGGGGCGATTTTCCCCAGATACTTTAGGCGCTAAAGAGCCTCCAAGGCTGAAATGTTGGTTTAGCCCGCGTTTTGTGCAAGACGCCATCTTGGTAAAGGAGTTGAAGCTTACGCTAGGAATGGCCACCAAAGGATCATTAAGGGGCCGATTGCCACTTAAATAGTCTGGTAGCGCTCTTTAAGGAGGCTGAATGGCATCTTGGTGGCTAGTACTTGAACCACCTCCTTCTCCTAACAGCGACCAGTTGATTGGGAGTAAATAAGTAATTGCAGAGGATTTCGAGTGCTGCGTAAAGGTGTTGTGTATGTACCTTTAAGAGAGAACTGATTTTTATACTGCAGTACCGGCAGTGACCACACCTGTATATAAAGCCATAGCAGGCTTTTGTACTTCAGTTTAAGCTCACCCTCTGTTCAGTAAATACCTGGTGACGAGCAGGTTCGAACTCACCTGCAGTACTGCATCACCTCACGGGGATCTTTCCCTGAAAAGGAGCTTCTTGGAGGTCGAAGTCAGAGCAACGGGCGTCGACCGTGGGCAACCGCCCAGGGATCCATCGGAGTTCGGAGAATTGCAGGGGAGGCTGTGGAGAGCTGGGCTTGGCTCCCCAGTCAAGGTGCTCCAGCAAATTGTGCTGGTAGCAGGTAGTGCGCTGACCCTTCCGGACTGCGGCGGGCTCGAGCTCGATCGAGCGGCTCTGCAAAGGGGCCGTGCAGCGTCGTCGGGAGGAAAAGAGAGAGAGAGAGGGTGGAGCGCACAGGGCGCGGTCGGTGCTCAAGAACCAGGCAGCGTAGGGAAAATAAAACGAGGGGAAGTAAAAGTGAGACGCGCCGAAGCCGCGGGTCGCCACCATTACCCTGTAGAACGCTAGGAGCAGCGTGGCAACAAGGGGAAGAAGGAAAAGTGTGGGAGGCGCCATTTTATTCCATTGGGGAAGAAGGAAAAGCGCGGGAGGCGCCATTTTAATCCATTGGGGAAGAAGAAAAAAGCACGGGAGGCGCCATTTTAAACCACCCAAGATGCCGAAGAGTGGCAGTATCACTGCTTTCGACAACGATGTAGAAGACTGGACCACGTATGTGGAAAGAATTGAAGTGTACTGCAAGGCAAATGAGGTGGCCGATGGAAAGAAGGCGGCGGTATTATTACATTTTTTGGGCGCGAGAACGTACGGCCTGTTGCAGAATTTAATTACCCCAGCTAAACCAATGGAGAAAAGTTTTGAAGAGATTGTTAATATCTTACAGGAACACCTAAACCCTACACCGCTGCTGATAGCAGAAAGATTCAAGTTCCATAAAAGAAACCAGCACAAGGATGAGAGCAATGCTGACTATCTTACGGAACTACGCAAGTTATCGAAGCACTGCCAGTTCGGAGCAGGACTGGCAGACACCTTAAGGGATAAGTTTGTCTGCGGGCTCCAGAGTGAAGGAACCCAGAAACGACTACTTTCGGAAAAGGACCTGATGCTAGAACAGGCTTTCAGCGTGGCAGTATCCTACGAAGCAGCAGCACGGGGAGCTGCGGAAATACAACAGAAACCACAAGAATACAGCGCTAACGAAATGGCGTATGGAGCAGAAAAGTGCTATCGCTGCGGCAGAACAACCCATGATCAGAAGGACTGCTGGTTTAAGGACAAAGTATGCAGGCAATGTGGGAAAATGGGACAAATAGCAAGAGTCTGCAGGTCGGGAAAGAAAACCAACACTAAAAGAACTACTAAGGAAAAGTACAAGAAAGTAAAAAAAATGACAGACAGTAGTTCGGAAGATCAGGAGAGTGATAATGACTCCAGGAGCAGGAGACTAAGTTGTCTAAAGTTACACAACGTGATCGCAAAGGAGGATCACCGAACCATTTGGGTCACCCTCATGATAGCAGGGTCCCAAGTAAAGATAGAATTGGACATAGGATCAGCCCTAACTGTCATGAATCGACGAGACTATGAGCGGCTATTCTCACACATACCCTTGAAGGACACGTCCATTGTATTGAAGACATACATGGGGCAAAAAGTCTACCCCAGAGGAAAAATAAGGGTGCCAGTTAAATACAATGGCAAGGAAACACAGAAACTGTATCTATATATACTACAAGATGGAGGACCACCATTATTGGGATGTGAATGGATCCGAAAAATACAATTGGATTGGCATTCCATTCAGTCGCTAACTGTGACTGACAAAAAGGATGATGACGTCACACCTGGACGACTGTCAAAAATTCTAACTGACACGAAAGAGGTATTCCAACAAGGACTTGGGACTCTAAAAGGAGTAACGGCAACGATAAAAATCGAAGATAACGCAAACCCAAAATTTTTTAAGGCCAGACCGGTACCGTACGCGATCCGCCCAGCCGTTGAAGCAGAGCTGGAGAGTCTGGAGCATTCGGGTGTGCTGTCCAAGGTGGACTGGAGCGAGTGGGCCACACCCATCGTTCCTCTAAGGAAGAAATCATTGAGCAGCACGCCTGGGGAGCTGAAGAAGGTTCGCATCCGTGGGGACTTCAAGGTAACTGTGAACCCAGTCCTGCACACAGTACAATATCCACTTCCACGGATAGAAGATATTTTTGCCTCACTATCTGGAGGGAAACGCTTTACGAAGATTGATCTGGCCCAAGCGTATCTACAAATGGAGGTGGAAGAAGCATCTAGGAAATACCTCACGATAAACACTCAGAAAGGCCTTTACCAGTACAATCGACTGGTATTCGGGGTAGCATCAGCCCCGGCTATTTGGCAGAGGGTGATGGAACAAGTCCTGCAAGGGATCCCGGGGACCCAGTGTTACTTGGACGACATCCTGGTTACGGGCGAAAATGACAGTGAACATCTTGCCAACCTGGAGCAGGTGCTCACTAGATTACAAGAATATGGGCTACGAGCCAACCACCCCAAATGCGAGTTCTTCAGGAGACAAATCTCGTATTGTGGCCACATGATTGATGAGGAAGGGTTGCATAAGTCCCCAGACAAGATTGAGGCTGTAGTCAAGGCTCCAGCACCGGAAAATGTGTCGCAACTGAGGTCCTTTCTCGGGTTGGTGAACTACTACCATAAGTTCTTGCCGAATTTATCTACAATTCTGCACCCACTGAACGCCCTGCTGCAAACTGGAGTAACATGGAAATGGAGTGATGAGTGTAAGCGTGCCTTTCAGAAATGTAAATGCCTAATCACTTCAAAAGAAGTATTGGCCCACTACAATCCAACACTACCGATTCGGTTGGCATGTGATGCGTCTCCCTACGGCATTGGAGCGGTGCTGTCACACAAATTCCTTGACGGTTCAGAGAGGCCAATAGCCTTTGCATCGCGTTCGTTAACCTCAGCCCAGCGTAACTACGCCCAGATTGACAGGGAGGCCCTCAGCCTGGTGTGGAGGGTGAAGAAGTTCAATCACTACCTGCACGGGCAGAAATTCACCCTACTGACTGATCATCAGCCTCTGGTCTCCATTTTTAACCCAAAGAAGGGCGTTCCGGTGATGACGGCGCAACGGCTGCAAAGATGGTCACTTTTTCTAGGGGCACATTAGTACGATATAGAGTACAAGGGTATGAAACAGCATGGAAATGCTGATGGGCTGTCGCACCTACCGTTGCCTATGGTGGAGGAAGCACCTGCAGTGGACCCTGTTGAGATATTCCATTCGACCATAGTCGAATGTCTACCTGTTACAAACTCAAGTATAGAGAAGGAAACCCGAAATGACCCGACACTCTCTCGGGTCTATGATTTGACGGTGAAGGGATGGCCAGCACATGGCGACTCACTGTTGCCAGCATTCTCGCCAAGGAGAGAACAGCTGTCAGTGTGCCGGGGGACCTTAATGTGTGGATCCCGAGTGGTAATTCCACCCAAGTTGAGAGATAGAGTGCTCAATGAGCTTCATGAGGGTCATCTGGGAGGGGTAAAAATGAAGAGCCTAGTCAGGGTGTTTGTGTGGTGGCCGGGAATCGATAAAGGAATCGAGGATATGACCAAGAGATGCACAGGATGCCAGAAGGTCCAAAACCCTCCACCACAGGCCCCGCTACACCCATGGGAGTGGCCCTCATCTCCATGGCAACGGGTACACATTGATTTTGCTGGCCCATTTATGGACTCAATGTTTCTAATCGCCGTGGATGCCCATTCGAAATGGCCAGAGGTCATCAAAATGTTCTCCACCACCACGGAGAAAACTATTGCAGTCCTACGGACCATCTTCACCAGGAATGGCTTGCCAGAACAGATTTGCTCCGACAATGGGCCACAGTTTGTGTCAGAGGATTTCCAGAGGTTTCTGAGGAATAATGGGGTGAAACATTACACATCTGCCCCATATCATCCAGCCACAAATGGATTGGCTGAGAGGTTTGTTCAGACCTTTAAAAAGGCAATAAAGGCGATGTATAACGATGACATACCACTACAACACAAGGTGGATAATTTCTTGTTTGCTTACCGGAATGCGACACATGCAGTCACCAACCAAGCTCCAGCCATAATGTTCTTCAACCGAAGGCTAAGATGTCGCCTGGCTTTGCTCAAACCAAACATAAGACGAGACGTTGAGGATAAGCAATTCCAGCACATCAATGAGAAGCCAACCAGGAGCTTCAAGATAGGGCAACCAGCCTTGGCCCGCGACTACCGAACGGAAAAATAGCAGCCAGGAACGATATGCACACAGCAGGGACCACTAATGTACACAGTGGACGTTGGAGAGAGCATCGTGAGACGCCATGCTGACCAGATTCTAGAGTCACAGGGACAAGCCAAACCCATACCACGAGCATGTGCACCTGGTAATGAACCCGAAGTACAGATTGCGTCGACCTCAGAATCAGTGGTATTGGAAGCTGACGAACCAACCAATGACAATGAGCCAGAATCGACTCCGCCGCAAGAACAGGATACTCTAGAAAGGCGCTATCCAGTCAGGATCAGGAAGCCTCCTCAAAGACTGAACTTATAAATGATTATTTCAGTTGATGTATATAGTACAGAGAAAATTGTAATTGTAATTAGTTATTATTTAGTTGTTAAATGAATGTTATGTACTGTTTATCTAAAAGGGGAGGAATTGTTGTGTATGTACCTTTAAGAGAGAACTGATTTTATACTGCAGTACCGGCAGTGACCACACCTGTATAGAAAGCCATAGCAGGCTTCTGTACTTCAGTTTAAGCTTACCCTCTGTTCAGTAAATACCTGTTATTATTGTTCTCCTGCAGTCCGTGTATTATTGGTACGCGGACACTACAAAAGGTATTGCACCTTTTACTGTTCACTTGCTGCTGGAGGTTTGAAGAGGAGTTTTGAAACACACCGGGAGACTTTCTGGGACACTTTGTCAAGACTTCATCAACAATCTATCAACATTTATTCTGGAAATTCTCTGAGGACTTCTCCTAAAAAGAGTGAGTGCTGTGCTACTCTACCTCATTGAACACCTTATAGGAGTCACCAGGAGAAAAGGTGTGCTTGGTGATGGGCATCTTTCTAGGGGTCTCCCTTGATCGGAAGGAGCAATGGGAGGAGGACATGAGGCCAGGCAGAGCAGCACCAGCTGCTGCAGGAGAGAGGGACAGGAGGGCGAGATGGACTCCTTCCCCCCTCCTCTGGACCTCCTCCACCAGGACCTCCAGTGCCACATCCCAGAACCTTTGTGCCCTCTCCCTCGGTCCCTGAGCCACCCTGAAACACACCGCTGTGTGTCAGCCAGCACACTCCACACTTTGGGGGGAATTTTAACCTAAAAAAAGGGGTTGGTTTGGAGTGTGGGGGTAGTTAAATAGTTAAAAAATGGGATCCCGACCTGTTCCCACCTCCAACCCGCCCACTTCCGGTTTTAACGGAGGCGGGAAGGGGGAGGGCGGGTGTGGGGCAGGGGCAGGGGCAGGTGACCAACCCACTCCCAGGGAGCGGGACTTCAATTTAAATATTATAATGAGGCTGGAAGCCTCTTTTTTAACCAACAGTTTATTTTTAACAGCATATGGACGGGTTTTACACAATTTGTGAAACCCAGCAATTACAGCAAGTAAGGTGGGGACTGCTGGATCAGGGAGGTAAGTGGCTTTATACCAACCTCCTGAATCCAGGGTCCCTGCCTCACCCACCCCCCATGATTGGAGACCCCCCAGGCCTCCGATCACTCCGCGAGGCCTCCAATCACCATTCTTCCCCCCCAACACAGGCCTCCGATGCCTCCATGAGGCCTCCCCCCAGTTCCTCCCGGCCCGCGATCTGTCCTCGGACGCCCCCCCAACCCCCGTGCTGCTGCGGCCGCTTCCCGGCCTGTAAATGTCCTCGCACCCCCCACTATTGCTGTCCCGGCTGACCCCAGCCCCTGATCTTCCTCGCGGCTGCCACCCTATCCTTCACCGGTTGCCACCCGATTATCTTAGCAACCTCCCGCCCTACCCGTGCTGGTCCCGGCCATCCTGTGCTCCTCCGGTCGACCCCGGCACCCCCGCGATCCCTCCCTCCCTCCTCCGTGCGGCCTAATGCCGCAGGCCTACCCGCCCGGAGCCAGCCAGTCTCTCAATCTCTGGCTGGCTGCAGGCGGGAGACCGAGAGCTCGCATGCAAATCAGTCAGACCCTTCCATTAAAGTCGGCAGGGCCTGCGGGAAACCTGACCACCTCGGAGCACCCCTCCCCCCGCCACCGCCCCCCAACCCATCCTCTTCCTTAAAATCCAGCCCTTCAGTGGAAGTGGGTGCATGGAGCCCACATATACTGCTCCACGAAAATTGTGTCTAATCAGTGCTGGAGTTGCTAAACCTGCAGTTGTCTGCTTTAGTAACTCCAGGAAAGTTCAAATTATGGTAATCAGTAATTAGGACCAAAATTGCGGGTTAAAACCAGACTTTCAAACAGACGTGTCATTAGCACAGCACCCACTTAGAGCCTATTTTCACCCTTTCACCAGAATAACCTCCTCCTTTTGCTTAACAACACTGGGGTGAGTTTTCACAGTAATTCTGTAAGTTGTAATTTACCCAGTACTGGTACAGCTATGGGCAAATATGGACAGGTGAACTGGAGTGCTCATTATGGGATGTCTTCAGGTTTCATTTAAAAACATAAATATCTGAAGGACAGGTATCCGATTGATCTCAATATTTATTCATTGTGCATAATATTTACTAAATGTTGAACGGACCTGACCAAATAAATTGGAAATATCCGGCAGTAATTTCTATGATGGAGTCTCCCAATGTTCGCCCTAACTACAGTTGTATTCCCTGGAATATAGAAGTTTAAGGGGTGATTTGACTGAGGATTTTAGGATTTTGAAAAGAATTGATGGGGTAGATGGAGAGAAACTTTTTCCGCTGGTGGGGGTGTCTAGGACAAGGGGTCATAACCTTAAAATCAGAGCCAGGCCATTCAGGTGAGAAGTTAGGAAACATTTCTTCACACAAAGGGTTGTAGATGTGTGGAACTCTCTCCCACAAAAAGCAGTAGAAGCTAGCTCAAATAGTCATTTTAAATCTGAGATCGCTAGATTTTTGCTAGTAAGGGTATAAAAGGATATAGAACCAAGGCAAGTGGATGGAGTTAGGATACAGATCAGCCACGATCTCACTGAATGGTGGAATAGGCTCGAGTGGCTGAATGGCCTACTCCTATTCCTATGGATGATCGTTGTTTACCTAGTTTGCCTGGGGTTCATACCGATCTTCCACTGGTTGCCATGGGAGATCAGGGGATCCCCCATGGAAATTCTACCCTGTCAAATCTGCCCTTGCCTAGATTTCAGATTAAATGGGCTTCTTTCATATTTTCTACTTATACTGTAAGTATTAAATACAAATAAATGGTAATTATGAACTATAATTATCAGAACAAAGAAAGAACTTGCATTTATATAGCATCTTTCACAACCTCAGGACATCCCAAATCGCTTCACAGCCAATGAAGTACTTTTTGTAGTGTATTCCCCAGGAGAACTCCCCTGCTCTTCTTTAAATGGTGCCATAGGACTTTTTATATCCACCTGAGAGAGCAGACACAGCGATGGTTTAACAGCTCATCCAGAAGATGGCGCCTACCTCAGTACTGCACTGAAGTGTCAGCCTCGATTATGTGCTCAAGTGTAGAGATGAGAGTGCTACCACTGAGCCAAGACTAGCACAAGTAAAATACTACACAAAGTGAAGGGAGACTCATGTCAGACTCTGGTGATTTGGGTCGTACCATCATTCTGTCATAAAAGATATCAAGCAGTCATGACCGGATTACAGGTACCACTTTCATTGCTGGTTTGGTTTTCCATGTTTAGCGGGTAATTTTGACTTTGGGCGCTAGTGTAAATAGGGCAGTATCGGATCAGCTGTCCATTATAAATCTCTCTCAATTTTCATTTCCATTGTAGTGTAGGCCTGAATAATCTTTTAATTACATGCCTTCCTACATTAGAGAAATTTGAACAAGAGACTTATTTGTAGTTAAGTTAATAATCTGTGGGGGTGGGGGACGGGGGACGAATCTCTTTAAGTAGTTTCAGCTTCTCATTAAAGGAACGAGTTTGGCTATTTTTTTTGCTTGAGGAAGATGGAGTACCAGCCAACGTTCTGTTCTTCATGCTTCAAAATGATTTAAATCATCTTGCCTTGCATTTAGAAACACATTACCCAAAATCGGTGCCCTTTAAATTCATCCTCCCTGTGAAACGATGCTTTTTCTTTGTATTTTTAAATCTCCAAAGGCCAGCCAAAATTGTAAGCGCAAATTACACGCTTCGGCCAACCGGAGAACAACAGCTCCCAGTTGTCTGCTATTCCTTTTTATCTTCTCATCAACGGGGTACAGCTAGTTGCATAGTCAACCGATTCCAATCGATAAAACACAAGCAAAATACTGCTGGATGCTGAAAATCTGAAATAAAAGCAGAAATTTCTGGAAACACTCAGCAGGTCGAGCAGCATCCGTGGAGGGAGAAACAGCGTTAACGTTTCAGGTTGATGACCTTTTGTCGGGCTCATAGGCCCCAATATTTACAGGGAGGCGGAAAGAGAGCGCATTAGTGGGGGCAGGAGAGGGAAACTCGGGAAGGCGGAGGTTCTGCCAAATTTAATGGCAAAACCTTATTATCATTTTTTTTAATCCATTTCTCGCCCGACAGCTGGCCAGATTGACAGTTTGGGACGGTGCCCAGCAATCCGGTAAGATTGGGGGGGGGGGGGGAGGCGGGGTCGGATGGCAATTGGGAGGAAGGGGGAACAGGCGCGGGATCACGGATTTAGAAGGGGTCATTTCTGGGTTTCCCCTCTGCAAACACACTTCCTCCGTTCCCTCTCCACCTCCCTGTAAATATTGGGGCCTATGAGTCTGACGAAGGGTCACCGCCCTAAACGTTAACTCTGTTTCTCTCTCCACAGATGCTGCCTGGCCTGCTGAGTGTTCTCCAGCATCTTCTGTTTTTACTTCAGTTCAAATCCATACTGGCCATAGGACTCCCAGGCAATTAACTGGAAATTATTTCTGGAGAAACTTGCAACAATGATGTCAAAAGTCACGGCTCTGAGAATCTGAATGTGGTCACGCATCGTTGGCATTCATACTGGTTGTCAACATGCAGATGAAGGCTACTTTTGGCACAAAACTCATAATAAAATAAGAACTTCTGGAATTACTTCAAACTAGGAATCTATCCTGGGGTTTAGATGACAGCTATAAACTGGCAGAGCTTTGCATTCATTGTTTGTGGGCACAATCTGAACTTCTGGGTTAGATTGCAGCCTTGTAATCACTTCCAGGTATCAATTACTCTCTACGCCCTACGCAGTGGGGCACTGGCATACAAACGCTCAGTGAGTTTGTATGAAATTTCTCCCTATGTTATTTTAATCGAGGCAGCTTGAAAGAAGAATAAACGTAAAACATTTTTCGTGAATGCTGTTAATGACCAAATGCATGGACTTTTCAAGATGGGAAGTGGCATGCATGCAGTAATTGTCCATACGTTCGATCGGGGGAGCGGTTGTTTATCATTTCCGGCCGGGATGAAACACCAGCGGTTGTGGATCAGCCGCCCATTATACAGTCACCCTGTGGACAGGAAAATCAGGCGTGATTTATAATGGGCGGCCGATCTAGGGTCGGGCCCAAGTTGGAAATGGCCCCTCCTTGGTCGTTCAGATCCTGCTCCCCTGAATGGTCCTAAGATTCAACAAATGTAAATGTCTGATGTTGTAATCCTTGCGATTTAGTGGAAGCACTTTTTCCAGCGAGATCCAAGATATTAAATTCTAAGTAGAGTTGAGATGGCAAGATTACAAACCATGTGTCACAGTGCTGTAGTTGTAAGGACTATTAATAGCCATTCCCATACAAAATGGATAGCAGTTTACTGCAGTAAAAGAATGTTCTAATTAATTATGGCTCTGAGTTTTGTGATTCCAGACGGCCAGTTAAGTGATTTTTGTAGATACAGTACAAGGAATGTGATGAAATACTGACCCTAGATTGTGTAAAGTCGAGAGTATTCATAATGGTACAATAACGGAACTGCTCGAAGCTACGGTCAATGTCACTACTGTGCCTTTAGAGTGTCAGTTCAACAGTGGAGTCAATCCTGGGTGAAACTGTCTGCAGTAATCTTTTACCACCATTTGCGCCTTATTGCAAAATTATTAGGGGCAGCAATAGCAAATCTTGTTTGGTGCGGGTAATTAGTTGCAGGGCTGGTACTTTGTCAGGGAGGAACAGGTCTAGTTGTAATTGCCCTGCAGTCAAATAGACTGCTAAACACTCACTGGGCACACAAATAAAATATGACCACTTGGAAATAGTTGCCCAAGGGTGATGAACACCTGTGAAACTGTGCAACAAGACAAAGGGCTAGATTTTCGTGGAGCCATCAGGCAGGGCTTCAGGCATGTCAGGGGGGGGGGGATATCCTGAATTTGGGGGTCCTGACACCATCCCACCCAAAACCCCGCCCCATATAAGTTTCAGGGGCGGCGGGTACCCGCCCCGCACTGGGACCCGCCGAAACCAGGCGGGAAGGGATTAGTGCCAATTAACTGCCTGTTAACAGGTAGTTAACAGGCAGTTTTTAGCCTAATCCCTATTTTGAGGGGTTTCGTGTGGGTTTCCCGACGGCTCCAAGCCACGCCAGGTTAGAGCAGGCGGACCGTCGGGTTGAAGGAGTTGGAGGGGTCGCGATGTCGGTGCTCAGGTGAGTGATGGGTGCATGAGTGTAAAGGTAAGTGTGTTTGGTGTGTCTAAAGTGTGTAAAGAACTTTTACTTACCTGTACTTACCTTAACAGCCTTTCTTCCTGTAGCCGTCGGGAGTCCATCACTCAGCCGGAACTGAAAGCTTGAACGGCTGCGATCTGTGAAAAGTGACAGCCTTCAGCTTTGAGTGCTGCTGAGAGTTCTAACTGAGTCTGTGCAGAAGGACTCTTGTTAGAACTCAGAGTGTCAGTGTTTCACAGCTTCAAACAGCTGTGAAACACTGATATTTCATCTGTCAAGAACTCTTGACAGATGAAATTTCAGTCTGTGACATCACCTGTTGCCGGGTGGCCCTTAATTGGCCTGCTGAGCCCGCTGGGCGGGCTCAACAAGGTCAATCAAGGGAAAATCGCGCAGATTGGCCGAATGTCGAAGTAGGCGGGTCAAAAACCCGAAAGGGGAAGCCCCGCCTTCTTCCCGACAGGTTTGGGAAAATCTACCCAAAAATGTCTTGAGGAAAAAAGAGAGGCGGAAGATAAAGATGCAGAATTAAAGGGCTCTGTCACTAATCTTGGTATTTGGTTCGTAGGTAGGAGACAGAGCGTAGGGATAATGGGTAGGTGGGGAAAATCTAGGGCAGATGGAGTTTAATGTAGGCAAGTGTAAGGTCATCCATTTTGGACTAATAATGATAAATCAGAATATTTTCTAAATGGCGCAAAACTAGGAACTGTAGAGGAGCAAAGAGCTTTGAGAGGTCAAGTACTCAAATCATTTGACCCTAGTAGGCAGGTACAAAAAGCAATCAGAAAGGCTAATGGAACATTGGCCTTTATCTAAAGGGGGCTGCAATACAAAGGGAAGGAAGTGATGCTTCAGTTGTACAGAGCCTTGGTCAGACCCCATCTGGAGAACTGCATTCAGCTTTGGGTACTTCACCTCAGCAGGATACAATTGGCTTTGGATTCAGTAGAATGATACCGGGGCTTAAAAGGTTAAATTATGAGGACAGGTTGCATAACATAGAAACATAGAAGATAGGAGCAGGAGTAGGCCATTCGGCCCTTCGAGCCTGCTCCGCCATTCAATGAGATCATGGCTGATCATCCAAATTCAGTACCCTGTCCCTGCCTTCTCCCCATATCCCTTGATCCCTCTAGCCTCAAGAAATATATCCAATCCTTTCTTGAATATATTTAATGAACTGGCCTCCACCGCCCTCTGTGGCAGAGAATTCCACAGGTTCACCACTCTCTGGGTGAAGAAATTCCTTCTCATTTCAGTCCTAAATGGCTTACCCCTTATCCTTAGACTATGACCCCTGGTTCTGGACTCCCCGGCCATCAGAAACATCTTTCCTGCATCTAGTCTGTCCAGATCTGACAGAATTTTATAGGTTTCGATGAGATCCCCTCTCAATCTTCTAAACTCCAGTGAGTATAAGCCCAATTGACATAATCTCTCCTCATACGTCATTCCTGCCATCCCAGGTATCAGCATGGTGAATCTTCGCTGCACTCTCTCCATGGCACGAACGTCCTTCCTCAGGTAAGGTGACCAAAACTGCACACAATACTCAAGGTGCGGTCTCACCAAGGCCCTGTACAACTGTAGCAACACATCCTTGTTCCTATACTCGAACCCTCTTGCTACGAAGGCCAACATACCATTTGCCTTCTTAACCGCCTGCTGCACCTGCATGCTTACCTTCAGCGACTGGTGCACAATAACACCCAGGTCTCTTTGCACTTCCCCTTCTCCCAATCTATTGCCATTCAAATAATAATCTGCCTTCCTGTTTTTGCCACCAAAGTGGATAACCTCACATTTATCTACATTATAGTGCATTTGCCATGTTTCTGCCCAATCACCCAACCTGTCCAAATCATACTGGAGTTTCACGACATCCTCCTCACAGCATACCCTCCCACCCAGCTTTGTGTCGTCTGCAAATTTGGAGATATTACATCCAATTCCCTCATCCAGATCATTGGGTTGTACCCCCTTGAGTTTAGAAGATTGAGGATTGAACTAATTGAGGTGTTTAAAATGTTAAAAGGATTCGATAGAGTAGATACAGTAGATGAGGAATCAAGAACGAGTGGACATAATCTTAAAATTAGAGCTAGGCCGTTTGGAGGGAATTCAGGAAGCACACAAAGGGTAGTAGAAATCTGGAATTCTCTCCCCCCAGATGTAGTGGATGCTGGGACAATTGGAGTTTTCAAGACTGAGATCGATAGATTTTTGTTAGATAAGGATATTAACGGATACGGGGCTAAGGCGGGTAAATGGAGTTGAGGTACTGATCAGCCATGACCTAATTGAATGGCGGAGCAAGCTTGGCCTACTCCTATTCCTATTTTCCTGTCTAATTGAATGGTGAAGTAGGCTCGAGGGGCTCAATTGCCTGCTCCTGTTCCTATGCTGTTGTGTAATTTGCTGCATGTATGAAAATACTGTAATCTATGGAACAAATGCAATTCCTTAACAGTTGCTAAAATGCAAAGAGTTTGAGCACTTGAAAGCACGGTATGATTTTTCAAAACTTGTTGCAGCATTAAAGATGTGACTTAAAGGAACGGTAACAAGTACTACATAAAGAGAAAGAGTACATTATTTCATACATCACCTGGTGCAATGTAGGTCAACTTCAACCTACTTCAAGAACCTTTGAGAGGGGGGTCATTTTAACCCAAGCCGCCCAGCGGGAAACTGACGCGATCAAATTGGCCGCCCGATTTTACTTTCTATAGGTTAAAATTACCCTCGGAGTTAGCGTCTAAAGGTACAATGCACTGGCCAGAACACTTTCAGGAAATGCAACTGGAGAATGTAGGGGCATCTCAGGGTACTGCCTCCACAATGTTTTTCTAATATTCCACGACTGAGAGAAAACAGCATCTGGATCCCAGTGATGAACAATTATATTCTACAAGTCTTCAATGAAAAGGAATTACATTTTTTATATAGCTGTAGCTCAGTTGGTAGCACTCTCTTCTCTGAGTCAGCAAGTTGTGGGTTCAAGTAGCACTCTCTTCTCCGAGTCAGCAAGTTGTGGGTTCAAGTCCCACTCCAGAGATTTGAGCACAAAAATCTAGGCTGACACTCCAGTGCAGTACGGAAGGAGTGCTGCACTGTCGGAGGTGCCGTCTTTCGGATGAGGCATTAAATGTCGGCTCTCTCAGGTGAATATAAAAGATCCCATGGCACTATTTTGAAAAAGAGCAGGAGAGTTCTCGCCGGTGTCCTGACCAATATTTATCCCTCAACCAGCAT
Organism: Somniosus microcephalus; assembly: GCF_052327205.1. NCBI lineage: Eukaryota > Metazoa > Chordata > Chondrichthyes > Squaliformes > Somniosidae > Somniosus > Somniosus microcephalus. The sequence goes on from NC_140997.1 coordinate 49,964,669, forward strand.
CACTAAAACAGATTATCTGTTCGTTAGCACATTGCTGTTTGTGGGAGCTTGCAGTGCACAAATTAGCTGCCACGTTTCCTACATTACAACAATGAGTACACTCAAAAGTAATTGGCTGTAAAGCACTTTGGGACATTCTGAGATTATGGAAGGCGCTATATAAATGTGTCTTTCTTTTTTTAACTGAACAAAACAAAGACTGGAATTTTCCCCAGGTGGGTTGGGGGCGAGGGGCCTCCGAGGCAGGCGGGAAACCCAAGAGGTTGGGTTTCCCACTGGTCCTGCCGACTTTAGTGGCAGGGCATGATTTGAATGTGAGGCCTCAGATTCCCGTCCGCAGCCAGTCATCTTGAGAGGCTGGCTGGCTGCGGGCGAGTAGGCCTCAGAAGCGAGGGGCCAGTCTGGGGAGGGATCGTGGGAGGAGGATCGGCAATCAGCAGGAGGGGAGAGAGCATCGGCAGGGGTCAGGGATCGGGGGGAGGGAGCATCGGCAGGGGTCAGGGATCAGGGGTAGGGAGCATCAGCAGGGGTCAGGGATCGGGGGGAGGGGTTGGTCTGGGATCGGGGGAAAGGAACATCGGCATGGGTCAGGGATCGGGGGGAGGGGGAGGCCACGGGTCAGGGATCAGGGGGAGGGAGCATCGGCAGGGGTCAGGGATCAGGGGGAGGGGTCGGCCAGGGATCGGGGTGGGGAGTAGGCCAGGGATCGGGGGGGGGGGGAATACGGCTGGGGTTCGCTGGGGGGATCGGCCGGGGTTCGGCAGAGGGTGGGGAGAAAGGGAGGATCGGGGCTGACCACTTGAGGATCGTGGTCGGCCTCATCATCATCGTTGGGGGGTGTGGGTGGGGGGGGAAGGTGATCGGAGGCCTCATTGGGGGGGGTTTCCAATCACATGAGGCGGGACCCTGGATCCAGGAGGTAGATATAAAGTCACTTACCACCTGGCTGCACCAGTCCCCACATCTGTTTAACTGCCAGGTTTCACGAATTGTGTGAAACCCGTCCACATGCAGGTAAACACAAAATGGAAGGGAAAAAAGAGGCTTCCAGCCTCATTACCACATTTAAATTGAGCTAACGCTCCCTGGAAGCGGGTTGGTCGCCTTCCCCGCCCCCGTTAAAACCGGAAGTGGGTGGGTTGGAGGCAGGATCAGGTCGAGAATAACATTTTTAACACTTTAACTGCCCCCATGCTCCAAACCTGTGATAAATCCATGTAGTGAGACAACGAACTCGAAGAGGCGAGGTATGAGGATTAAGACGAGTACTTTATTGAACGACTGCGAGACAACCAGGCAGGCCTGCTTCCAGGCATTGCACCTTTGCTGACCTTAGCAGGAAGCTAACCCCTGACCTTAAAAGGAAGCAACCCCTGACCTTAGCAGCAGCATTGGCTACAGCACCACCTGGTGGATAACCTTAATCATAACATCCCAGATTACTATATCCCTCCTCCCTTAAGATTTCAGTATGAATTTCTTAACAAACAACCATTCCTAAGGGTCACATAAGAAGTCTCCATTCACCATGTTCCATACTTGACGAATCTAACAGGTCAGTATCAATCTCTCTGGTGGCTTGCGAGCCCTTTGTGAACGTCTGACAGTAAAGTCCCTGCTTGTTTGTGGTGAAGCCATCAGCTGCTCCTGAGCAGTGCTCGGAGTATCTGACTCTGCAACGATGGTTTCCTCTTGATGAATGGGTTCCTGTGGAATTGTCTCAGTCCCTGGGGGTGGCACCACAGATGCACTTGGATAACTGGGGGCAACCCTGTCCTCAGCCATTGCATCTTGAACCTTCATTTCAATTTCCCCTTGTCTGGTAAGTATCTGATCTACATGTCTGCGTACTACCCTACCATCACCCAACATGACCTTGTAAGATACGGGACCGGTCATTGAGTCTATGAAGCCAGGAATCCACTTGGGTCCATAACTGAAATTCCTGATAAATACCGCATCTCCTTCTCCAAAACTTCGGCTCTTTGTTCTTTTGTCATGGTTCTCTTTTTATTTGTTTTGTCTGTTTTCCATTTTCCTTTTTAGGTCTAGGTGGACAAGGTCAAGAGTGGAGCATAGTCTACGACCTAATAACATCTCAGCAGGAGAGAGTCCTGTGGTGGATTGAGGTGTTATTCTGTAGCTGAACAGAACCCATGACACTGTGGCTGCTAAACTCCCTTCTGCACTTTTTTTCATCATCTCTTTAAATGTTTGTACGGCTCTCTCCGCAAGTACATTTGAGGACGGATGATATGGGGCCGAGGTCACCTGCACTATGCCATTTTTTCTCAAGAACTCTTTTGTCTCTGTACTCACAAAACAAGTGGCATTGTCACTTACCACGATCTCCAGTAGCCCTTGATTATTGAAGCTCCGATGCAGGCAGTCTATAGCAGTAGTGGCGGAAACAGAATTTACAGGATAAACATCCATCCATTTGGAATGTGCATCAATGATTATGAGGAACATCTTCCCCATGAATGGACCCGCATAATCTAAGTGCAATCTTCTCCATGGTTTATCCGGCCACTCCCAGGGGTGGAGAGGAGCCGCTGCTGGTGCCTTCCGGTGTTCCTGACAAGTGCTGCATGTCTTGACTAGATTTTCTATCTCCTCATCTAGCTTTGGCCACCACAAGTAACTCCTAGCCAAGGCTTTCATACGCGAGACCCCAGGATGACACTGATGTAGTTGCTCTAGGATAGACTGTTGTGCTGGCTGTGGAATAATCACTCGTGCTCCCCACAACACGCAACCATCCTGCACACTCAGCTCTGTTTTCCTGACACTGTAGGGTGTGAAGTCAGCCCCTTCCGGATGCCGTGGCCATCCCCTCACCACATATTCTCAAATTCTAGACAGTACTGGATCTTTACCTGTCCATGTTCTTACTTGCTCTGCAGTCACAAGTGCTGTGTCAGTGTCCTCCAACATCAACACTCTGTCCTCTGGAGCTGCACGGATAGGTGTGCCTGGCAGTGGAAGACGGCTCAAGGCATTTGCGTTCCCATGGTATTTGCCCACCTTGTAGACGATGACATACTCATATGCCCTCAACGTTATGGCCCACCTCTGGATCCGGGGTGACACCATCTGTGGAACTGCTTTCATTTCATTGAAAAGAGAGATAAGAGGTTTATGATCGGTGCATATGGTGAACTTCCTGCCATATATGTACTTGTGGAACCTCTGTAACCCAAACATTACTGCTAACCCCTCTTTGTCTAACTGGGAATAGCTTTTTTTCCGCTGGTGTTAGAGTTTGGGACATAAACCCTATTGGTCTTTCAGTTCCATCTTCCATGCAGTGTGAAAGAACTGCCCCCACCCCGTAAGGTGAAGTGTCACAAGAGAGAATGATGTCTTTCTCTGCATTGTAGTGAACCAGCACATCCGATGACAGCATCAGTTTCTTGGACTGTTCAAATGAAACCTCCTGCTCCTCTCCCCACTGCCACTGTGTTTCCTTGCGCAGTAGTTTGTGAAGAGGTGCTAACACAGTTGACAAGTTTGGTAAAAACCTGTTATAATAGTTCAGCAGTCCCAGGTAAGCTTTTAACTCAGCGACATTTGTAGGAGCATGGGCGTCCTGCAATGCTTGTACCTTCTCCTTGAGTGGATGGAGCCCGGTGGCGTCCACTCTGTGTCCCAGGAACACTGCCTCATTCCCCAGGAAAGTGCACTTACTCCTCTTGAGCTGGAACCCTGCCCTCTCCAATCTCTGTAGTACCTCTCTCAGAGTGCTCAGATGCTCCTGGTCGGTTCTTCCCTTCACCAGAATGTCATCCAGATAGATGGAAACATGTGGAATCCCTTGCAGTACACCTTCGATTGTCCTCGGGAAGATAGCTGGACTAGATGAGACACCAAACAGTAAGCGGTTATATGTAAACAAGCCCTTGTGTGTATTTATGGTGACATACTTCTTTGATTCATCATCCAGTGTAATCTGCAAGTAGGCATGACTCATATCCAACTTTGTGAATTTCTTTCCTCCAGCCAGGTTTGCAAAGAGATCCTCTGTTTTGGGAATAGGATACTGCTCTAGTTTGGACACCCAATTGACTGTCAATTTATAGTCTCCACAGAGTCTTACCGAATTGTCCAGTTTTAAAACAGGTACTATGGGAGCTGTCCATTCCGAACATTTCACTGGCTCCAGTATGTGTTCTCTCAATAGACGGTCAAGCTCAGCCTCTACCTTTGGCTTCATGGCATAAGGCACAGGTCGTTGTTTTAAAAACCTTGGCGGTGCCTCCTTGTCTACATAAATCTTAGCTGGGGGGCCATTAAATGTGCCAAGTTCCTCCTTGAACACATTCTCATGTTCACTCAACGCTTCTTGCAAAGTCAACTGTTTGCCCGCATCTATTTGATGTACTGCTCCCCAGTCTAATTTAAGTTCTTTTATACAGCCCCGACCTAACAGGTTTGGTCCGGTACCCGATATTATAACTACAGGTAGCTGTTCCACTGTGTCCCTGTGTTGCACAGTTACCTTAACTGTACCTAATGTCACTACTCATTCACCTGTATATGTTTTAAGATGCAGGGAGCAAGGCTTTAACTCTGGAACTTTTGCACGGTTCCACAATTTTGAGTACTCTGCCTTGTTCATTATGGTCACGCCGCACCCTGTAATTACTTCAAAGTTCACCTTAGAGTCATTTACTGTCAGTTGCATTGTGATAGGAACCACTTTTGGAATGTTCTCCAACATGCCATACATTATGAACATGCGCTCTTCTTCCTCAGCTTCCTCGCTGATGTGGTGTGCTCCATGTTTTTTCACTTCTCTCCCTTGGTTTTGCTGCCCTCCCCCTTTTGGTTTGGATTCCTCCACAGGTGATTTCGCCCTGCAAGCTCGTTTTATGTGTCCTTGTTTCCCACACTTGTAGCACTTTTCCTCCAGAAACCGGCATTCACTCGCCAGGTGATCGCCTTTGCATCTATAACATGCCTTCACATGCTCATGTTGTGGTTTCTGACGCATGTTCAACTTGTGCACAACAACCTGACCTGCAACTTGTGTAGCATTAGCCCTGTCTGAACCCTGTATTTCTTTTACATCTCGGTTCGCTGTCTCTATGGCTTGAGCAAGTTCCAATGCTTTTTCATAAGTAAGCCCAATCTGGATAATAATCTGCGCTGCATTCGGTCATCCATTATTCCACAAACTAGCCTATCTCTCAGCATTTACTTCAGGTTGTTCCCATAATTGCAATCTTGTGCCAATTTACGCAACACCGCTACATAGTCCATTACACTCTCTTCCTCTTTCCTGTTCCTTGAATTAATCTTGAACTGCTGTACAATCTCACTAGGCTTAGGTTTGAAATGTTCTTTTAGCACAGCCACTAATTCAACAAATGATTTGTCTCCAGGCTTTTCAGGACTGAGCAGGTTCTTCATCAAACTGTAGGTTTGGCTTCCCACTGAACTAAGCAGAATGGCTTTCCTTTTTCCGGCATCATTTATTTCATTTGCTTTGAAAAAATAACCCAACACTTCACAGTATTCCTCCCAAGTTTGTGCTTGAATATCAAAAGCGGAGACCATTCCTACCGTGGCAGCCATGCTCTCTTCCAACTGGTAGCTAACTGCAGCTCGTGATTTTGTTGTTTAAACGTCCTGGCAGACTTCTCTTATTCAGGGTCCTGTTTTACCTCATCGCCAAATGTGATAAATCCATGTAGTGAGACAACAAACTCGAAGAGGCGAGGTATGAGGATTAAGACGAGTACTTTATTGAACGGCTGCGAGACAACCAGGCAGGCCTGCTTCCAGGCAATGCACCTTTGCTGACCTTAGCAGGAAGCTAACCCCTGACCTTAACAGGAAGCAACCCCTGACCTTAGCAGCAACATTGGCTACAGCACCACCTGGTGGATAACCTTAATCATAACATCACAGATTACTATAAAACCCACTTGTTTTTATGGGGATAATTCCAGCCAAAATGTCAATGACTGCTAGCCATAGCAAAGGGATCTTCCATACAGTTAACTTTGGTCTGGAATGTCAGATCAACTGCACCGGCACTGGAGACTGATGCAATATTCCTGCCATGCAGCATGTAAGGTATATGGAGAATAAACTTGAAAATAAATAAAGATTATCCATTTTTATCTCAGACTATCCCAAAATGCTTCACAATTAACAATTTGCTATTGAAGTGCAGTCATCATTATTATATAAACAAAAGCACATTTTTTGCACAGCCAACTCCCACAAACAGCAAGTACGATCAGTGGCTAGTTAGTCCTTTTTTGGCAATATTGGTTGAAGGATTAAAATTGGCCACGACACTAGGAGACCAAGAGAACTCCCCGTGGAATCCTTTACACCTCAGTTTAACATCTCATCCAAAAGATGGAATCTGCTCTAACAACACAGTACTGCACTGAAGCCTACATCATGTGCTGTAATCCTGGAGTGGGGCTTGAACCCACGACCTTCATGAGTCAGAGGCAAGCGCGCCCACCACCTCTCACCTCTGAGTCAAGCAGAAGAGGAAGGCAGGCGGTAAACAAATATAATGAGAGACTGAGAAGAGTGGCAACCTGATAAACTAACTGTCCAACTTATACACTTTGATTGCACAAACGTCTGCTACCATCTCAAAGTGGGTAAGTAGATGGGCGTGGAGAAACTATTCCTGCGATTCATGTGCAACTTTGTGTTATCCAGGTTCAATGGCAGAGCTATACTGGAGGATTCTGTAAATAAAGCAATGTCCTCCAAGCTTTTGGTGCAGTTGTTTTAGCTACATGGACTGCATTCCGTGTAACCAATGTTGTCCACCCCCTCCTCATTTTCGTCGTACAGATGAGATAATGGAGTATTCTTCTAAGTCCGCCTTTGTTTGGGATGTGGATGAATCATCTGTGTAGGCATGGATATTTAATGTATGAGCACAAAACTTTAATATCTGAAGCATTTGGCTCCTCCATCACAGCACAGGAATTGTTTGCTTACAAAAACCTCATAAAATATAGATCTACTTGAAGTAGAGGAAGATACAGGAGTTATGAGGAGAGCAAAGGACTGTGGGATTAGTTTTGGATTGCCCTGGCAAAGAGTCAACACAGATCCGATGGGTAGAATTGCCTCCTTCTCTGCTGTAAACCTCGATAGTTCTATGGACCAGTTTTTGATCAATTTAATTTCCTCATAAGGAATTTTTATTGAGAAATGAAGCACATGGTCGGTGAATCACAGCTTACACCTTGACGCCACTTTGCATGCTATTCTATTACTGCCAGCCAAAGTCAAGTTTGACTTATTAACATTCTATTGGAGCTGTAATAGCCTAAATATTTTCCACTAAATCCTCGAGGGGATTTCAAGTATGCCATTGGATACCATTGAAGAGATGTGAAAACTTCCTTAGGTGAATTTGCAAAAATTGGAATTGTCCAGGGATCCTCTGTGCTTTTACAAGGCACCTTGCCATGGGTGTGAATGGATAGCTGTAGAATACACTCTTGTTAGCGGATTTCTTAGTGGTTACCATCACAACAAAGGGTTATTAGTCCGGCAACAATAACTCCGATTATGATTCAAGCACGAGTGCTTTTTATAATAACAAGCTTTACTAGAGTGACGGATTTGGTGTTCCATTTATATTAAATGACGTGCCAATAATATAACCTGGTTCCCAAACTTCGACTGTGAAAGTCGGATACCCAGGTGATGAAGGGCAGAATACTGGAGCCCAGTCTTTACTTGCTTACACCTTTTATATTTTGATTTCAGTGATCGCTGGCTGGTGCCATCACCAATAAAAAAGGAAGCCAGTGCCCCCTTTTAAAGGGGCACAACCAATAAACCCTAAAACCGAATTTTAATGAAACTTAACAAATAAAATCAGAATTTTGTTTCCGAGGGTGATGATGCACTCCAGTCCCTGCAGTGCCCACCGGTCGCGGAAGGCTTCAAGCGTGCCGGCGGACACCGCGTGCTCCACCTCCAGGGACACCCGGGTGTGAACGTAGCCACGGAAGAGAGGCAGGCAGTCGGGCCGAACGACCCCCTCGACCGCCCGCTGCCTGGACCTATTAATGGCCACCTTGGTCAGGCCCAGAAGCAGTCCAATGAGGAGGTCCTCTGATCTGCCCACTCCCCTCCGCACCGGGTGACCAAAGATCAGGAGCGTGGGACTGAAGTGCAGCCAAAAATCGAGGAACAACCGCTTCAAAAATTGGAAGAGGGGCTGCAACCTCTCACACGCTGTGTATACATGGAATGGAACACTAACTCCTCCAGGCTGCAGAAATTGCAGGCAGCCTGGGAGTCCGTCAACCTCGAACCTACTTAAAAATTTGTTGCACGGGACTGCTCCATGCAACAGCCCCCACGCCAAGTCCCCAATAGAAAAAGGGAGGACTCCCGCATAGAGATCCCGCCACTGAGGACCCCCAAGATGGCACGCCAAGTCCAGATGGCAGACGAAGAAGACAAAGTGGAGAGTGTGCAAGAGCAGCCCGTACAGGAAAACCCTCCATGCAGAGTGGAAAGGCACGGAAGGGATATTCGAGAGATGGCTCAAGCTGTGAGGCGCCGGCTCCCGAGAGGAAGGGTTCAGGGCATGCCGCTGATGAGAAATTCCGTCTGAACGGGGGTCAGTCCACACGCTCGAGCCTCCTCGACATACCTAGTGGAGTCGGGGCTGAGTTCCTCTTTTAGCATCTCGATGGCTTTGGCCGCGAACTGGATGCCGTGCCAGGACATGCGCGGTGCCAGCTTGCTCCTCTAGCAACATCCAGCCTGCTCCTCGGCCATCCAGTACGTCCCTGACTCTGGTCGCCTTGCCAGCCAGGGCCCTCCCCTCCGTCAGCCACCTGAAACCACGGTCGTGGAGATGCTGATTCCTGAGCAGCGGCCCCTGGAGGATAGCCGCCACTCCTGATGGGGGAGAACACTGGCTGGAGGCAACCATGTTCCAGAGCCTGCTGAATTCCTGGTAAAAGACAGGCAGCTCCTGCAAGTAAGGCACGGCCACACCCCAGTTTTATAAACAGGAGCAGCGTGTTGTAATTGAGGCCGTGCAGCTGGCGGAAGAAATAAGACACCAGGGCACACCATTTGGGAGGATCCACAACGTACAGGTATTTCTGCAGGGTCTGAAGACGGAAAGTCGCAGCCTGGGTACACACGCACACCAGCGCCTGACCGCCCTTCCTAACCGGGATATTCAGAACCGCGGCAGAGACCCTGACGTCAGAAAACTACTAGGCACTTGGTCTGAGTATTAAACAAGGCTTTAATCAACTGGTTTTCAACATGGAGATCTAGTTGTGTCCTTCACTAGTTCCTGTTAAAGAATGCCCTGAGCAAGCTGGGCCCATGCCCGAGTAGTTATACTCTCCCTGGACAGCGCCACCAGCAGGCCACCCAGTATTATTTCATAAGTCATTTCCACATGAATGACAAGATTCATGTCAGACCCAATGCTTCCTTTTGTCCCAGAAGAAGTCAACAAGCTTCTTCTATATCTTGACGACAAACTCAGGAGGAGGAATCAAAGTGACCAACTGGTAACACGTCATAACCTCAATATCTGGTACCTCAGAATAAACGCAAAATTCTTTCTAACTATCTAACTGCCTTTGTTTTGCCTCTTTTAATCATTTATCCTCAAGTTTATTGGCAGCCACCAACACCTCACGATCATGAGGACTTCTAATCCTAGCTCTGTTACGTGCCTGTTCTATGGTCTTTGTTTCTTTGTCTGGTCTATTCAAACTTCGGCCTCTACTTTCACTTCTATGTCTATAAGGTCTCCTACTGCGAGATCTCTCTCTTGCACTATCGGAGGCTCTTTAACTAGTTCGTGATCGTTTTCTGACGTGAGGATCACTTCCGGACTCTCTATCACTACTTGTACACCAATTCTTACTTTCCACTCTTTCACCCCATTCTGCCAGTCCATGGATCTCGCTTCTTGGCCATCATCCTGAACATTCAACGAAAATTTAAACCTGCACCCAAAATTGTTGCATCTCTCCATTCATTAGTCCCTTCGGGAACATATGTCACCCATGTGCCCACACTGGCAACTCCTCTGTGGATGGGATAGCTCTGTCATGTGCATCATGATCACACACATTACCACTGTCCAGCCCTTGATCTACTTCATTCTGTTCCTCAGGACCTTCACCAAAAAAATCATGAATTTTGAGTTGCAAGATGCCTCGTTTACTTCAATCAACTGCTCAGAGTCCGAGATATTATAATTCATTCTAATTAATCGTGAGGAATGAACCTTAACAGTTTGATTACCATGTTTGACAAGTACTGTCTTACCATCACAACCTGTTATCTTACCAGGGCCTTTCCATTCCGCATGACCCTCTCTTTTATAGTATACCAAATCTCCTGAATTGAACTCTGTCTCAGATGGTCTAATACGATGTCTCAGTGCTCTTCGAATTTTCTCCGATACCTCAGCCTTGATAAAAGCCTGTCGCCCTGCATCCAAAGCATTTAAATGCTCAGAGAAAATGGCTCAGAAAAAATTATAGTACCTTCTAGAGCAGGAGGATTATGACAAATAACAGAAGGTAATTTGGGATTGCCCCCATAAACTAGTTGGTAAGGACTATATCCTCCAACCAGCTGAAGAGAATGCTTTGCATGAACTGCCTATGCTAAGGCAGTTGATGATTTACACTCTGGTGGATCAGCCAAAATGTCATCAATCACAGCATGATTCCTTTCACAAAGACCATCGCTAAAAGGGCTCTCAGCTGCTGTATTCATGACAATGATATTCATATTCTCACACATAGCTCTGAACTCCTCATCAGCGAATTCATCTCCATTACCTATCCATTTTTCCATAATTTTATCTATAATAACCTTCTTCTCTTTATTATATACTAGGTAGGGGGGCCCGGCGTTGCCAGGGCAGTTTAGAGGGCCGCACAGTTGACGGCCGGCCGCTGCCGCTCCCCCGCTCTGTGTCTGGGGCCGCGCGGTTGACGGCCGGCCGCTGCCGCTCCCTCGCTCTGTGTGTCGGGCCGAGCGGTTGTCAAGCCCAGCCCGAGTGACCCCATCGGCCCAAGTGACCCCAACTCACCTCCCGCTCCGGCGGGCCGCCGCAGCTGGTAAAAGCAGGGGAAAAAATGGCGGCAACATTTCGGGAGGCTGCAGGATTAGGTCCCGCCCGTGACGCACCGATTGGTCAAACATCAGGTCACTGAACTGTAGGATTGATCAACCATCATGTCACTCAACGCTAATGAGCGGTAGGATTGGTCAACCGCTAATGAACAGATTTTTAAAAGTTTTTTGTATACTGTCCGAACAATTTTTGTCTGACCAAAAAGTAAATACACCTATGACACTCCCCTGATCATCAGCTTTCTTTTGATATAACGTATGTGTAGGTACGCTCTATAACTTTTGAGTGTATAGCGGACAGACAGACAGACATACAGACATACAGACAGACATAGATTAGTGTAGAAATACTAAATCTCATAGCCAGGTCAATAAAATGTAAGACAAAAACATTTCTGTCTTTGTCCCATACCCTTAGATCTATGGCAACTACCCCATTAAAGTACCCTGCCAATGGAATACTTACAATAGGACGTGGGGGCGTCCTTCTATACTTATGCAAATTTCATAGTTCTCACTAATCTATATACTGTTATCCTTGTATATTCCTCATTAACTAAACCTGCATCTTTTAGCAGGAGTTTTAAACGTTGACAAGTAGGGTGGGTAAATTGGCCCATATTTTCCGCGGGAGGCCTGCGATCTGGAAAAATCTACGCCCTTACCTGAGGGCTCCTGGGATGCACACGCTTCCGATCCTGGGCCTCTCCAAACTCCAGGTGCGCAGGGCCCACGTATCCCAGAGGCGCAGGAAGTTCGCAGCGCCCCTGGGATCACGTGGGCCATGAGGAGCCAAACAAAGAAGCAAATCTCCCTTCATACATTTGACAGGAAGACCTGTCAAATATATGAATGCAGATCACCCCAAAAACATAGTAAAACTTTAAATATATATATTTTTTAAATTACATTTTTTAAATGACTTGAAATTACAATAAATTAAGCATTTAAACAAAAATTTATTTTTTGAAAAAAATAATTAAAGATTTTTTATGGAGCTAAAAATAAACTTGCCTTTTTTAAAGTATTTTTAAATGATACATCTGTGAAAATTTTTTTTCCAACTCTTATCCTATAAAAGCAGGCCTTATGTAAGCATTGTAAGGGTTATCTGCGGGCGGAGGGTCTCCAAAAAGCAGAACTATCTGCCTGCAGAGGCCCTTCTCCAGGGCAGCCGGAGGATCGGTCAAGAGGATTCTTGACAGATCGGAAATGTCGGTTTTCAGCACATGCGCTGTGCAAGCCTGAAACCGGCATTTCCGATGTCCCTACGGGTGGGTACACAGCGCGTACCCACCTGTAGGGATCGGAATATCTGGGCCATTGTCCATGTAACTTTAAGATAATTTGGCCTAGAAATTCAGGTGGTTTGCAGTACCCATTAGCGCCATGAAATGGTGGAAAAACAGCAGCAGGCGCTCTTCCGCCAACTGGTGGCGGGCCCCGCGGCGGCTGCTATTTTCAGCAGGTTGCCTGCTATCGGCGAGAGTATTTTAATAAGTTGGAGCATGAGGTCAGTCGCCGAGTTAACACCAGCTCGATTGCTGCCCACGGTAAATCATGTCAGCGAGTGCTGCCGCTAAAAGGTCTTTCAGCAGCGTTAACAGCCATGAGGAGTCTGGCAGGAACTTCAAACACCTCCTTCGCCAAGGTTCTTCTTTTAAACTTCATTTTTTGCCCATCAGTGGCAGGGGGTGGGGTAGGGGCGGGGGTTGCATTTTCTGGCAGCTTTCTGGGAGGCCTACAGTGTTGGTGGGTCAGTAAATCAATGGGTGAACTCCATTGCAATGACTGAAGATGATCTGTTATAAGATCTCTTTTATCTGCATTCATGTAATAAACAAACAAGAAAAATCAACAAACATAGGGTGGCAGCTAATATTTTTGGAGCACATACAGCAACTGTTCGGGTCGCTCCTTTCTTCCCCGTTCCCCTACACTGCAAGCAGGAGACAGAGGTGACCTTTGGCCTCCTTCTGAGATTAGCGCTGCAAAGAGCGCGTTGCACTAGAAACTCACTGAGCGGGCAGGACTAACATGCCAGTACTACCTGCGCTCTCTCAGCCGTCCGCCGTTATCCTTGGCCGCCAATGTTACCGGCAGGTTTCCAGCATTCCCCACTTTCTAGGCTTATGTTTTTTCTCTCTCTTATCCTTATCACCTGATGCCATTAATATTTGATGAGAAGCATCAGGTTTTGTTAAGGGGATACAATAATGTCCTGACTGGGTAAACTGCAGATCATCCGATTTCCCAAAAATAATTGCCTTATCGCGTTCCATGTCCAGTTTAATTTGTGATTTTTTCATGGAAGGATTACTCAAAAGCATAGGTATTTCACTAGAAACTACATCTGTACTTATAAAGTGGCTTATTCCAGCGATCTTACATGGAATTAGCACTCTCGAGTGACTGCAAGGTGTTGTCATCTCCAAACCTAAAGCATGTAGTACTTTCATATTCCTTAACCTTGCGTCAATCATCACTACTTAGTGAATCAAGATACAAGAAACTTTGGTTTATCCGGAGGTTGTATGGCCGGGAACCTCGATCTAACGGCAGAAATCAGCAGCCGTTTTGTTAGGTTTTTTTTCTTTTTTTTTCTTCTCCTAGCATTTTTTTAAACAGTCAGTCTCTGGAAAGCCTCTCTGAAGCTGTTGCTAAGCTACAGAGACGCTTCCAAGGTACGGGCCGACTGTTTACAAGCTGTTGCTAAGCAACAGTGTTTGTTGCCAGATACGGAGATGAAAACCTCCGTATCCTTCAACATTAGCGCTGGTCTGTCCGGAAGTTTTCATAGATCGGCATCACGCCGGTCCCGTCGGTGCCGGATATCACAAAGTTTCCTGTAACATTTTAACCAATTTGCCCCACATACCAATGAAGCACATTCACTATCTAATGCCGCACAATTAAAGGAGTCCACAACTAATACGTTCATAACCTGATTAAAACTCCCTGTGACCAGTATAATCTATTCATATTCCTCATTATCTTCATCTACTTCCACAGAACTACTTTCTTCATGGGTTATTTCAAAGACCCTGCATCTTTGTTCTGGGCAATTCACCGCATAATGATACTTAGAGTCACATCTGAAGCATCCATCAACTTTTCCTTGGGCAATCCTCGAGTTAATCCGCCCATTATTACTGTCCCAAATTCATCTTCTGTTGATATACCCAGACTTTCTGCACGTGCTTTCCTCACCATTCTGTCTGTCTTTACTCCTTCTGTTCCATTGACGCCTGTGTCCGGTATCTGGAATATTTCAAAACCTGGTAACCATTGAATCTTCTATTCTTTGTGTCACCGCGGAGTGCCTCATTTGTTCCCTGAAGGTTGAAGGGAATGACTGTTTCCCAGGAATTTTTTTTAAGGCAGCAGACATCTGCTCCAACAGAGTCTCCTTTTCCGAGAACTGAACGCCAGTTAGGACCAGTTGCCTGTCCAAATGAGACACCTCAGCACAATCTAGTAATTTAAACACTAGTACTGATCCAGGGATTCCCATGTGGAACTTTGTCAACCTTTTGTACAATTTGTTAAAGTTCATGATACACTCTTCCATTGAATAACCATCCATTTTCCGAAATCTATCAAATTCTGACCAGGCCTCATAGGCATTTAACAGGTCTTTCTTGTAGATATTATCCATAAATTCTATTCTATTAGAAAGTCCAAACCTTCATCTCTATCCAATGGAGTTAAATCCATCTCAAAAAATACCTTACTTCTGATTTTACTTTGTTCAGGAAGCAACACCGCCAAGGCCATGCCTTGTTTTCTCCCTGGTAGAGTAGTAACCCATGTCCATACCTCAACCTCACACTTCCACTGATCATACGAGTCAAACTCTGAGAACATCGGAGGGTAGTTGTATCTCGATGATTTTAACTTGCTTTCTGGCATTTTCTACAACAACCACTAGGCTTTCAAGTTTTAAGGGTCCAAACCCTCACCTTTAGGCAACCATTTTCTGCTACCTGTAGTGTCCGGGTATCAATAATACTCGGACTGCAGGAGAACAATAAAACAGGTATTTACTGAACAGTGGGGAACTCAAGACTGAAATACAGAAGCCTGCTATGGCTTTATATACAGGGGTGGTCACTGCCGGTACTGCAGTATAGAATCAGTTCTTCTCTTAAAGGTACATACACAACAATTCCTCCCCTTTTAGATAAACAGTACATAACATTCATTTAACAACTAAATAATAACTAATTACAATTACAATTTTCTTTGTACTATATACATCAACTGAAATAATCATTTATAAGTTCAGTCTTTGAGGAGGCTTCCTGATCCTGACTGGATAGCACCTTTCTCGAGTATCCTGTTCTTGCGGCGGAGTTGATTCTGGCTCATTGTCATTGGTTGGTTCGTCAGCTTCCAATACCACTGCTTCTGAGGTAGACGCAATCTGTACTTCGGGTTGATTACCCGGTGCACCTGCTCGTGGTATGGGTTTGGCTTGTTCCTGTGACTCTAGAATCTGGTCAGCATGGCGTCTCACGATGCTCTCTCCAACGTCCACTGTATACATTAGTGGTCCCTGCTGTGTGCATATCGTTCCTGGCTGCCATTTTTCTGTTCGGTAGTCGCGGGCCAAGACTGGTTGCCCTATCTTGAAGCTCCTGGTTGGCTTCTCATTTATGTGCTGGAATTGCTTATCCTCAACATCTCGTCTTATGTTTGGTTTGAGCAAATCCAGGCGACATCTTAGCCTTCGGTTGAAGAACATTACGGCTGGAGCTTGGTTGGTGACTGCATGTGTCGCATTCCGGTAAGCAAACAAGAAATTATCCACCTTGTGTTGTAGTGGTATGTCGTCATTATGCATTGCCTTTATTGCCTTTTTAAAGGTCTGAACAAACCTCTCAGCTAATCCATTTGTGGCTGGATGATATGGGGCAGATGTGTAATGCTTCACCCCATTATTCCTCAGAAACTTCCGGAAATCCTCTGACACAAACTGTGGCCCATTGTCGGAGCAAATCTGTTCTGGCAAGCCATTCCTGGTGAAGATGGTCCGTAGGACTGCAATAGTTTTCTCCGTGGTGGTGGAGGACATTTTGATGACCTCTGGCCATTTCGAATGGGCGTCCACAGTGATTAGGAACATTGAGTCCATAAATGGACCAGCAAAATCAATGTGTACCCGTTGCCATGGAGATGAGGGCCACTCCCACGGATGTAGCGGGGCCTGTGGTGGAGCGTTTTGGACCTTCTGGCATCCTGTGCATCTCTTGGTCATATCCTCGATTTCTTTATCGATTCCCGGCCAACACACAAACACCCTGGCTAGGCTCTTCATTTTTACCCTTCCCAGATGACCCTCATGAAGCTCATTGAGCACTCTATCTCTCAACTTGGGTGGAATTACCACTCGGGATCCACACATCAAGGTCCCCCAGCACACTGACAGCTGTTCTCTCCTTGGCGAGAATGCTGGCAACAGTGAGTTGCCATGTGCTGGCCATCCCTTCACCGTCAAATCATAGACCCGAGAGAGTGTCGGGTCATTTCGGGTTTCCTTCTCTATACTTGAGTTTGTAACAGGTAGACATTCGACTATGGTCGCATGGAATATCTCAACAGGGTCCACTGCAGGTGCTTCCTCTACCGTAGGCAACGGTAGGCGCGACAGCCCATCAGCATTTCCACGCTGTTTCGTACCCTTGTACTCTATGTTGTACTGATGTGCCCCTAGAAAAAGTGACCATCTTTGCAGCCGTTGCGCCGTCATCACCGGAACGCCCTTCTTTGGGTTTAAAATGGAGACCAGGTGCTGATGATCAGTCAGTAGGGTGAATTTCTGCCCGTGCAGATAGTGATTGAACTTCTTCACCCCCCACACCAGGCTGAGGGCCTCCCTGTCAATCTGGGCGTAGTTACGCTTGGCTGAGGTTAACGAGCACGACGCAAAGGCTATTGGCCTCTCTGAACCGTCAAGGAATTTGTGTGACAGCACCACTCCGATGCCATAGGGAGACGCATCACATGCTAACCGAATTGGTAGTGTTGGATTGTAGTGGGCCAATACTTCTTTTGAAGTGATTAGGCATTTACATTTCTGAAAGGCACGCTTACACTCATCACTCCATTTCCATGTTACTCCAGTTTGCAGCAGGGCGTTCAGTGGGTGCAGAATTGTAGCTAAATTCAGCAAGAACTTATGGTAGTAGTTCACCAACCCAAGGAACGACCTCAGTTGCGACACATTTTCCGGTGCTGGAGCCTTGACTACAGCCTCAATCTTGTCCGGCGACTTATGCAACCCTTCCTCATCAATCATGTGGCCACAATACGAGATTTGTCTCCTGAAGAACTCGCATTTGGGGCGGTTGGCTCGTAGCCCATATTCCTGTAATCTCGTGAGCACCTGCTCCAGGTTGGCAAGGTGTTCACCGTCATTTTCGCCCGTAACCGGGATGTCGTCCAAATAACACTGGGTCCCCGGGATCCCTTGCAGGACTTGTTCCATCGCCCTCTGCCAAATAGCCGGGGCTGATGCTACCCCGAATACCAGTCGATTGTACTGGTAAAGGCCTTTGTGAGTGTTTATCGTGAGGTATTTCCTAGATGCACCTTTCACCTCCATTTGTAGATACGCTTGGGCCAGATCAATCTTTGTAAAGCGTTTCCCTCCAGATAGTGAGGCGAAAATATCTTCTATCCGTGGAAGTGGATATTGTACCGTGTGCAGGACTGGGTTCACAGTTACCTTGAAGTCTCCACAGATGCGAACCTTCTTCCGTTCCCCAGGCGTGCTGCTCAATGATTTCTTCATTACAGGAACGATGGGTGTGGCCCATTCGCTCCAGTCCACCTTGGACAGCACACCTGAATGCTCCAGACTCTCCAGCTCTGCTTCAACGGCTGGGCGGATCGCGTAAGGTACCGGTCTGGCCTTAAAAATTTTGGGGTTTGCGTTATCTTCTGTTGGATCCGTGGTTCAGTGGATAAATAATCACACGGATGCTGTACATTAACAAATAATAGGTCTTTACTGGAGGAGGGTAATCTCTAGACTGGGGTACAGAGGCTTGCACAAAGCTTATATACCAGTGTGGTCACTGCTGGTACTACAATATACGGGAGCTGTAAAAAGTAGTTCTGACTTAAAGGCACATACACTACAATTCCTCCCCTTTTAGATTAATAATAACCCCATTAATATTCAAATAACAATTACATTTTTACATGTACATTAAATAACAAAAGTCCATTTATAGATTCAGTCTTTGGGGCGGCTTCCTGACCCTTTCGGGATAGCACCTTTCCAGAGGTTCTTGTTCTTGGTGCAGAGGCGATTCTGACCCCTTTCCATCGGGTAGTTCATCGGGTTCCACTGCTACTGGGTCTGAAGTAGATGCTACCGGTATGTCGGGTTCATCCCCAGGTACTCGAGACATGGGGTTGACGCGTCCCTGTGACGCTAAGATCTGATCGACGTGGCGTCTCACAATGTTCTCCCCAACATCCATTGTGTACATTAATGGCCCCTGCCTTGTACATATCATTCTGGGTTGCCACTTCTCTGTTCGATAGTCACGGGCCAAGACTGGTTGCTCTACAATGAAGCTCCTTGTCGGCTTCTCATTGATGTGTTGGAATTGTTTGTCCTCAACATTTCTTCGCACATTTGGTCTGAGCAAGTCCAGACGAGATCTCAACCTTCGGTTAAAGAACATCATGGCCGGGGTCTGGTTGGTAACTGCATGTGTCGCGTTTCGGTAGGCTAATAAAAAATTGTCCATCTTATGCTGTAGTGGAATTTCCTCGTCGCACATGGCCTTTATCGCCTTCTTAAAGGTTTATACGAACCTCTCAGCCAATCCATTGGTGGCTGCATGATACGGGGCGGATGTGTAATGCCTTACCCCATTCCTTTTCATGAATTTTTGGAAATCATCGGACACAAACTGTGGTCCATTATCAGAGCAGATCTGCTCTGGCAAACCGTTTCTGGCAAATACGGTCCGTAGGACTGCAATCGTTTTCTCTGTAGTGGTTGAAGACATCTTTATCACCTCAGGCCACTTTGAATGAGCATCCACTGCTATTAAGAACATTGAGTCCATGAATGGACCAGCGAAATCAATGTGCACCCGTTGCCATGGAGAGGAGGGCCACTCCCATGGGTGTAGAGGGGCATGTGGTGGTGCATTTTGGACCTTCTGGCATCCAAAGCAGCTCTCAGTTAAGTCTTCGATTTGTTGATCGATTCCTGGCCACCACACATAAGCCCTAGCAAGGCTTTTCATTTTCACTCCCCCCAGATGACCTTCATGTAGCTCATTTAGCACTCTCTCCCTTAACTTGGGTGGAATCACCATTCTGGATCCACACATCACTGTCCCCTGGCTTCCTGACAGCTGTTCTCTTCTGGATGAGAATGCTGCCAACAGTGAGTTGCCATGTGTTGGCCATCCCCTCAACGTCAATTCATATACCCGTGACAGCGTCGGATCATTGCGGGTCTCCTTCTCTATATCCGCGTTTGTTACTGGCAATCGTTCAATTATCGACGAATAAAATATCTCGATAGGGTCCACTGCTGGTGCTTCCTCCACAGTAGGCAGTGGCAGGCGTGATAGCCCATCAGCGTTCCCATGCTGTTTCGTGCCTTTATATTCTATTTCATATTGATTCGCCCCAGGAAACAGGGACCATCTTTGTAACCGCTGTGCAGTCATTACTGGCACGCCCTTCTTAGGATTAAAGATGGAGACAAGTGGTTGGTGGTCAGTCAGCAAGTTGAACTTCTGCCCATGCAGATAGTGGTTGAATTTTTTTACTCCCCATACTAGGCTGAGGGCCTCCCTGTCAATCTGGGCATAGTTGCGCTCGGCTGAGGTTAGTGACCGAGACGCAAAGGCTACTGGCCTCTCCAACCCGTCTGGGAATTTGTGTGACAGCACCGCTCCAATGCCGTAGGGTGATGCATCACATGCCAAACTAATTGGTAGTGCTGGGTTGAAATGGGCCAACACCTCTTTTGATGTGATCAATTCTTTACACTTCTGGAAAGCTCGTCTATGTTCGTCATCTCACTTCCATGGTACCCCTGTTTGCAGTAGGGTGTTCAGCGGGTGCAATACCGTAGACAAATTTGGTAAGAGCTTGTGGTAATAGTTTACCAGCCTGAGGAACGACCTCAGTTGTGACACATTTTCCGGTGCTGGAGCCTTGACTACTGCCTCAATCTTGTCAGGGGACTTATGTAACCCCTCTTCATCGACGACGTGGCCGCAATATGAGATCTGTTTCTGGAAAAACTTGCACTTGTGGCGATTAGCTCGTAGCCCATACCCCTTTAATCTGGTGAGCACCTTCTCCAAGTTAGCGAGGTGATCACCGTCATTTTCGCCCGTGATCAAGATCTCGTCCAAATAACACTGGGTCCCTGGAATCCCTTGCAGGACCTGATCCATCGCCCTTTGCCAGATAGCCGGAGCCCAGGCTACTCCAAAAACCAGCCGGTTGTATTGATAGAGATCTTTATGAGTGTTGATCGTAAGGTAATGTTTCAAAGCTTCTTCTACCTCCATTTGCAAGTACGCCTGGGCTAGATCAATTTTGGTGAAGCGTTTACCACCAGATAGCGAGGCGAAAATATCCTCAATACGTGGAAGTGGATAATGCACCGTGTGAAGGACTGGGTTCACTGTCACCTTAAAATCCCCACAGATGCGGACCTTCTTTGGTTCCCCAGGCGTATTACTCAATGACCTCTTCATTACAGGAACGATGGGTGTAGCCCACTCGCTCCAGTCCACTTTGGACAGTGCTCCTGAATGTTCCAACCCTTCCAGCTCTGCTTCAACAGCTGGTCTGATCGCATAAGGCACTGGTCTGGCCTTCAGAAACTTTGGGCTTGCATTTTCCTCTATTTTAATTGTTGCTGTTATTCCTTTTAGTGTTCCTAGTCCCTCCTGGAACACTTCTTTTGTGTCAGTTAGCATTTTTGACAGTCATCCAAGTGTGACGTCGTCATCCTTTTTGGCCTCAACCTTCAGTGCCTGTATGGAATGCCAATCTAATTGTATCTTCCGGATCCATTCACGTCCTAGCAGTGGTGGTCCTCCATTTGGCAATACATATATATCCATTTTAGGTATTTCCTGGCCTTTATATGTCACTTTCACCCTTATTTTTCCTTTGGGGTAGACTTTTTGCCCCATATACGTCGTCAAGACAATCTCTGTAGCTTTCAAGGGTATGTGTGAAAATAGCCGCTTGTAGTCTCTTTGATTTATGACTGTTAGAGCTGACCCTGTGTCCAATTCCATTTCCACTTGGACTCCGTCTATCTTGAGTGTAACTCAGATAGTCTGGTGATCCTCCATTTCGGTTACATTATGTAGTTTCAGACAACCCAGCTCCTTGCTTCCGGAGTCTGTGTCACTTTTCTGTTCGTCTGAACCACTGTCCATCACCTGGTGTACCTTTTTGTACTTCTCCTGTGGGGATTTCTTACTGTTGGTTTTCTTCCCAGACCTGCAGACTCTTGCTATGTGTCTTGCATTCCCACACTGTCTGCACACTTGGTCCTTGAACCAACAATCTTTCTGGTCATGTGTTGTTCTGCCGCAGCGATAGCACTTCCCTGTTCCATAGGTCATTTCGTTGGTGCCATATTCTTGCGGTCTCCGTTGTATCTCTGCAGCGCCCCTTGTGGCTGCTTCGTGTGATACAGCCATACTGAAAGCTTTGTCCAGCGTATGGTCCTTTTCTGATAGAAGCCGTTTCTGGGTTCCTTCACTTTGTAGCCCACACACAAACTTGACCCATAACATGTCTGCTAGTCCCGCTCCAAACTGGCAGTATTTTGATAGCTTGCGCAGTTCTGTTAGGTACTCAGCATTGCTTTCCTCTTTGTGTTGGTTCCTTTTATGGAACTTAAATCGTTCTGCTATCAGCAGCGGTGTGGGGTTCAAGTGGTCCTGTAGGATTTCCACTATGCTTTCAAAATTCTTGTTTACCGGCTTCTCTGGGGTTATTAGATTTCGCAGTAACCCATAAGTTTTTGCACCCATGGAATTTAACAGAACCAGTGCTTTATTAGCATCTGGCACTTCATTCGCCCTGCAGTACACCTCAATACGTTCCACATATGTCGCCCAATCTTCGACTTCATTGTCGATCGTAGAGATACTGCCACTCTTCGGCATCCTTGGTTGTGCGTTAACTATCACCAATGGCGCCTCCCGCGCTTCCCCTTCTTCTCCGCTAGCACAAAATGGCGTCTCCCATGCTTTCCTTCCTTCCTGCGCTCGCCCTTCTTCTCCGCTGTGGCTCAATGGCGTCTCCTGCGCTCTCCCTGCTTCTCTGCGGCTCAATGGCGTCTCCCGTGCTCTCCCTGCTTCTCCGCGGCTCAATGGCGCCTCCCGCGCTCTTCCTTCTTCTCTGCGGCTCAATGGCATCTCCCCTTGCTTCGCCCCGCGGACCCTGATCAGCCCGTGATCCCTGGCTGTGCTCTGCGTGTTCTTCTTTTGATATTTTTCGACACCGCTCAGTCTAGAACCCGGCTGTTTCTTACCCTCTCTCTCTCCGGTTGCTTTATTTTTCCTCGACGCCGCTCGGTGTTCAACCCCCGGCTGCGCCCTGCTCTCTTCACCCTCTGTCTTACCCCGTCGACGCTGCTCGGCTCTCTCTCTGCCGTCGGTCAACTCCAGCCGCCGCTGCTCGGGAAGGGTCTGCTCCGGACCTGTCGTCGGTCTCTTACTGCTCGTTGTGGCTGGGGAACCAAGCCCGGCTCTCCACAGCATCCCCAGTGAAGTTGGATCTCTGCCTGACTGCTGGGCGGTTGCTCATGGTCGACGCCCGTGTTCCTGGCCTCGACTTTTTTTTTCTTTTATGTTGCAGGTAGATTCGAATCGACACTCGTCGCCACTGTTGGATCCGTGGTTCAGTGGATAAATAATCACACGGATGCTGTACATTAACAAATAATAGGTCTTTACTGGAGGAGGGTAATCTCTAGACTGGGGTACAGAGGCATGCGCAAAGCTTATATACCGGTGTGGTCACTGCTGGTACTACAGTATACAGGAGCTGTAAAAAGTTGTTCTGACTTAAAGGCGCATTCACTACATCTTCGATTTTTATCGTTGCCGTTACTCCTTTTAGAGTCCCAAGTCCTTGTTGGAACACCTCTTTCGCGTCAGTTAGAATCTTTGACAGTCGTCCAGGTGTGATGTCATCATCCTTTTTATCAGTCACAGTTAGAGCCTGAATGGAATGCCAATCCAATTGTATTTTTTGGATCTATTCATGTCCCAATAATGGTGGTCCTCCATCTGGTAGTATATATAGATACAGTTTCTGTGTTTCCTTGCCGTTGTATTCAACTGGCACCCTTATTTTTCCTCTGGGGTAGACTTTTTGCCCCGTGTATGTCTTCAATACAATGGACGTGTCCTTCAAGGGTATGTGTGGGAATAGCCGCTCATAGTCTCGTCGATTCATGACAGTTAGGGCTGATCCTGTCTCCAATTCCATCTTTACTGGGGACCCTGCTATCATGAGGGTGACCCAAATGGTTCGGTGATCCTCCTTTGTGATCACATTGTTTAACTTTAGACAACTTAATCTCCTGCTCCCGGAGTCCTTATCACTCTCCTGATCTTCCGAACTACTGTCTGTCAATTTCTTTACTTTCTTGTACTTTTCCTTTGTAGTTCTTGTAGTGTTGGTTTTCTTTCCTGACCTGCAGACTCTTGCTATGTGTCCCATTTTCCCACATTGCCTGCATACTTTGTCCTTAAACCAGCAGTCCTTCTTATCATGGGTTGTTCTGCCGCAGCGATAGCACTTTTCTGCTCCATACGCCATTTTCGTTAGCGATGTATTCTTGTGGTTTCTGTTGTATTTCCGCAGCTCCCCGTGCTGCTGCTTCGTAGGATACTGCCACGCTGAAATCCTGTTCTAGCATCAGGTCCTTTTCCGAAAGTAGTCGTTTCTGGGTTCCTTCACTCTGGAGCCCGCAGACACACTTATCCCGTAAGGTGTCTGCCAGTCCTGCTCTGAACTGGCAGTGCCTCGATAACTTGCGTAGTTCCGTAAGATAGTCAGCATTGCTCTCATCTTTGTGCTGGTTTCTTTTATGGAACTTGAATCTTTCTGCTATCAGCAGCGGTGTAGGGTTTAGGTGTTCCTGTAAGGTATTAACAATCTCTTCAAAACTTTTCTCCATTGGTTTAGCTGGGGTAATTAAATTCCGCAATAGGCCGTACGTTCTCACGCCCATCAAATTTAATGATACCGACGTCTTCTTTCCATCGGCCACCTCATTTGCCTCGCAGTACACTTCAATTCTTTCCACATACGTGGTCCAGTCTTCGACCTCGTTGTCGAAAGCAGTGATACTGCCACTCTTCGGCATCTTGAGTGATTTAAAATGGCACCTCCCGCGCTTTTTCTTCTTCCCCAATGGAATAAAATGGCGCCTCCCGCTCCTTTCCTTCTTCCCCAATGGAATAAAGTGGCGCCTCCAGCGCTTTTCCTTCTTCCCCTTGTTGCCACGCTGCTCCTAGTGTTCTACAGGGTAATGGCGGTGACCCACGGCTTCGGCACGTATCACTTTTCCTTCCCCTCGTTCTATCCTCTCCACGCTGCCCGGTTCTTGAGCACCGACCGCGCCCTGTGCGCTCCACCCTCTCTCACTCTCTTCCTCCCGACGACGCTGCACGGCCCCTTTGCAGAGCCGCTCGATCGAGCCCGAGCCCGCCGCAGTCCGGAAGGGTCTGCGCACTACCTGCTACCAGCACGACTTGCTGGAACACCTCGACTGGGGAGCCAGGCCCAGCTCTCCACAGCCTCCCCTGCAACTCTCCGATGGATCCCTGAGCGGTTGCCCGCGGTCGACGCCCGCCGTTCTGACTTCGACCTCCAAGAAGCTTCTCTTCAGGGAAAAGATCCCCGTGAGGTGATGCAGTACTGCAGGTGAGTTCGAACCTGCCCGTCACCAGTGTAATGTCCGAGTATAAATAATACACGGACTGCAGGAGAACAATAAAACAGGTATTTACTGAACAGAGGGGAACTCAAGACTGAAATACAAAAGCCTGCTATGGCTTTATATACAGGGGTGGTCACTGCCGGTACTGCAGTATAGAATCAGTTCTTCTCTTAAAGGTACATACACAACACTACCATGTAAAAGTCGGATAGCCAGGTGGTGAAGGACATAATGGCCCTGAAATTAGATCGGGGGCTTGCCGCGCGTGCAAGCCCCCGATCTGCACTCACCCTGCGCGCCGACATCTGAAGCCCGGGCCTGCTTGCATTTCCTTTCACAGGCCCGGTTCAGCTGTGCTAACCTGATCCAGCGGCATAGTTAGTGCGATGTGCCGGCTGGGATCAGGTGAGCACTGTGCAGCCAATCAGGGAAGGGGAAACTCATTCATGAGTTTGACAGTAAGAGCTGTCAAACTCATGAAAACTACGAGGGCCCAAAACACTATTTAAACTTTAAATAAAAATTTTAAAAACATCCCAATCATTAAATTAAGTATAAATACGTTAAAAAAAAAATTTAAACAATAATTTTTTTTGAAAAAAATAAATTTTAATTAAAAGGGTCTAAAACTAAACTTACCTTATTGTAGATTCTTTAAAATAATAAACCTGTGGAAAAAAATTCTAAATTGCACTTAAACACCACTTACCTGTAAAAATAAATACTTACGTGTGCTTTTTACAAGCGTAAAGACCGGAGGCCTTTAGACATGCGCAAATCCCCCAAAGCAGAGGAAATCCAAGACGCACGCGCTGCCCCCTACAGCGCATGCGCTAGCCTCTTCACCCCTTGGGTTAGAGGAGAGGAAATGCCGGTTTTCAGCACATGCGCTGTGCATGCTGAAAACCGGCATTTCCTCCGGCCAGATGCGTGAGTACCCCTTCCGTACTCACGCGTTTGGGGAGGAATTACTGCCCCATTACTAGACCACAGGCTTAAAAGCCTTTATTCACAGAGACACACATTACATATTGTGCACCCCCAAGATAAGCTTGCAACCTTTCCCCAGCTTACTCCCATATATACTCCCATATAGAGGAGAGCAAAAGAGTCACTAATTAATTCCCACCGCCTGCATACAATTAACACTCAATTGCCATACACCACTTAAGTACAATTATCACTGACTCCAAGAACGCTCTCTGATATCAGAGAACAACAAAAGTCCTGGGCCTCGAGCACAAAATCTAGGCTGACACTACAGGGCAGTACTGAGGGAGTGCTGCATTGTCAGAGGTGCCGTCTTTCAGATGAGATGTTAAACCAAGGCCCTGTCTGCCCTCTCAGGTGGACGTAAAAGATCCCGTGGCACTATTTTGAAGAAGAGCAGAGGAGTTATCCCCGATGTCCTGGCCGATATTTATCCCTCAACCAAGGTCGCTAAAACAGATTTTCTGGTTATTATCAGATTGCTGTTTGTGGGACCTTGCAATTTGGCTGGAATGGGTTTTAATGGAGCAGCATAGACTGGGGTTGAGACAATGCTGGCAGACAAATTTTTATTGTTTAATATAAACAGAAAATGCTAGAAATACACAGCAGGTGTATCTGTGGAGCACCTGTGGAGAGAGAAACAGAGTTAACATTTCAGATTGATGACCTTTCGTCAGAACTGGAAAAACTTAGAGATGTAACAGATTTTAAGCAAGTGCAGGGGCAGGGAATGGGAGGAGGGGAAGAAAGAACAAAAGGGAAGGTCTGTGATAGGGTGAAAGGCAGGAGTAATTTTTTCTAAATGTATTCGTTCCTGGGATGTGGGCGTCACTGGCAAGGCCAGCATTTACTACCCATCCTTAATTGCCCTTGAGAAGATGGTGGTGAGCCGCCTTCTTGAACTGCTGCAGTCCGTGTGGTGAAGGTACTCCCACAGTGCTGTTTGGGAGGGAGTTCCAGGATTTTGACCCAGCGATGATGAAGGAACGGCGATATATTTCCAAGTCAGGATGGTGTGTAAATGACAAAAATTATGATTGTACAAAGCAAAGAAAAAGGAGATGGTAATGGGACAAGTAAAGAAACAAAAGATGGGTCTAGAGGAGGTGTAAATGGGAATAGCAGAATCATCAACAGCTGCCATCTGAAAAAATAGGGGCAGTGGTTATGGTCTGAAATTGTTGAACTCGCTGTTGAGTTCAGAAGGCTGTAAAGTGCCTAATAGAAAGATGAGGTGCTGTTCCTCGACCTTATGTTGAGCTTCGTTGGAACAGTTTAAGAGGCCGAGGACAGAGAGGTCAGAGTGAGAGTGGAGCAGAGAATTAAAGTGACAGGCGACCAGAAGCTCGGGGTCACACTTGCGGACTGAACGGAGGTGTTCTGCAAAGTGATCACCCAATCTGCGTTTGATCTCCCCAATGTAGAGGAGACGCATCATGAGCAGCGAATACAGTATACTAAATTGCAAGAAGTACAAGTAAATCGTTGTTTCACCTGGAAGGAGTGTTTGGGCCCTGGACAGTGGGACAGGAGGAGGTAAAAGGGCAGGTATTGCATCTCATGCGCTTGCACGGGAAGGTGCCATGGGAAGGGGAGGGGGTATTAGGAGCGATAGAGGAGTGGAGCAGAGTGTCGTGGAGGGAGTGGTCCCTTCGGAATGCTGAAAGGGGATTGGAGGGGAGGATGCATTTGGTGGTGGGATCACGCTGGAGATGGTAGAAATGGTGGAGGATGATCCGTTAAATGTGGAGGCTGGTGGGGTGAAAGGTGAGGACAAGGGGAACCCTATCGTGGTTCTGGGAGGGAGGGGAAGGGGTGAGAGCAGAAAAGTGGGAAATGGAATGTTTATATTAATTATTTATATTAATTGGTTATATCACCTGAGTCCTCTCTCCCCTCCCTCCACCCCGCCCCAACATGCTACTGCCTGATAATATAATCCTGTGGCAGAACCACTGAATGACTCTGGCTAACTGTATATAATTCTCTTTAACGATGTTCTAACACCAGCCTAAACCTGTACCATTGTGTTAGGCATTACTGTGTTTTGTATATAGAGTTTGCATGTATGGGGCGTGGCCCCTTTAAGAGCGCGGGAAAACGCGGGCAAACGCGATGACGTCACGTCGCAAACCACGGGGCTGCCCAGGCAGTCCTCGTGGCATCTCCGTTGAGTAAAGACCTGTTTAGTTGTTCTCTTGTGTCGATCTCCATTATTCGTTGGAATTCGTTAATTCCTACATTGGTGACCCCGTTTTTGTGAACGTTTTCACATAAGAAGAGCACAGCATGGAAGCAAATGCCATTTCGTTAAAGCTACCACAGTTCTGGGAGCAGCAAGCGCCCTCGTGGTTTATTCAGGTCGAAGCCCAGTTCGCCCTGAGGAACATCGATGCGGTCAGACTGTTGAGTCTGTGTTTTCAATTGCAGTTATACTGAATAACAGGTCACAGACTACAGAAGTAAGTAAACAGGTCTTTAGTGATTGAGGGTCAGGGCTGAACTGGGATACACTTTGCTCTGCAGGGTTTATATACCGGTGTGGTCACCACCGGTACTACAATGTACAGGAGCCATCAAAAAGTAGTCCATCACCTTAAGGTATCCTCTTAAGGTAGTACAGGTTACATACACTACACAGACCAAGTACCTTTATGTGGTCTCCGCACTCAACAGCTCTACCGCCTCTCGGATCGTCAGCCTCCTCGAAAACCCCCAACGGAGCGCAAGTATGAAACCTTCAAAGCGCAGTTACTGCAGGTTTTCGGGCTCACAAAATTGGAGCGTGCCCATCGATTACTCGCTATGCCCGGGCTCGGGGACTCCAAGCCTTCAGAGTTGATGAGCCAAATGCTCACACTCCTGGGCTCAGAACGGGAATGTTTCCTATTCCGCGAGATTTTCCTCAGCCAACTGCCTGAACAGGTACAAGCTGCCCTGGCCAGATCTGAAATTGAAGACTGCGCAACACTCGCTGCGGAGGCTGACAAAATTTTTGCTGCAGCTCGGCAGGACTGCGCCGCCATGAGGCACCCATCCCCCACAGACGCAGCCCCAGCTCGTCAGCCTGCTGTGCTGTGTTTCTACCACGCGCAGTTCGGCGCGAAGGCGAAGCGTTGCCGCCCTCCCTGCAGTTTTCCTCAAAAAAACAAACAACAACTGACACTGCGACCACCGAGGAATGGGTCTAACGGGCACCCCGCGGCCGCGATGGCGATCGGCAATGCGGGAAAATTGCTGTTCATCACTGATACTCTCTCCGGTCGTCATTTTCTGTGCGACACCAGGGCGCAGTGCTGCATTTTACCCGCGTCCGCCCTCGATGTGCAGACGGGGAATCATGGCCCCACCCTTGAAGCGGCCAATGGCGGAACAAATCGGACCTTCAGCAGACGGCGAGTGGAGGTGTGCCTCGGGGGGCAACGTTTTCACTGGGAGTTTGTTACGGCCAGAGTTTCCCAGCCCCTCCTCGGCGCGGATTTCCAGTGTGCCAACAGCCTCCTGGTCGACGTTAGGAACCGACGGCTGATCAACGCAGCAACTTTTAATTCTCTTCCGTGTTACCACAGTAACACTACGTCACGCACCATCTCCTGTGCGTTCCCGACTCCTGATGAGTTCGCTCACCTGCTCGGCGAATTCCCCGACCTGACAAGACCCACGTTCTCCTCCACAGCCATGAAACATGGTGTGGAACACCACATCACCACCAACGGCCCCCCAGTCTATGCGCGGGCCCGGCACCTGGAACCTGGCAAGCTGGCAGTCGCAAAGGCAGAATTCGCTACCATGGAACGGTTAGGGATTATAGCCAATGTCTCCCAGTTCGCGATGCATTGCTGCATCCGCCAGGTCACGAATGCCCTCTTCCGAAGGAGACATCAGTACATTTCCTTCCCCATGACCCTGGACAAGCAGCAAGATCATGCCATGGGATTTGCAAGAATAGCGGGCTTCCCCATGGTCCAGGACGCCATTGACTGCACGCATGTGGCTTTGCGGGCACCTCTAGAGAATGCTGAGGATTACCGCAACCGGAAGGGGTACCATTCACTGAACGTGCAGTTGGTGTGTGACCACAGGCAGCTCATACTAGCTGTCAATGCCCGCTTTCCAGGCAGCAGCCACGACGCCTTCATCCTGCGCCAGACTTCAGTGGCAGACATTTTCGAAGCCCCGGCTCACCCAAGAGGCTGGCTTCTCGGGGACAAGGGCTATCCTTTGTGCACCTGGCTGATGAACCCGCTCCGTGCGCCCACCACACCTGCTGAAGAACGATACAATGACAACAATCAAGTGACCAGGAACATCATTGAGCACACGATCGGCGTGCTGAAGCAACGGTTCTGCTGTCTGGACCATTCCGAGGGAGCCCTACAGTACTCGCCTGAGCGAGTCTCCCATTTCGTTGTAGTGTGCTGCATGCTGCACAACCTGGCTATCCTCAGGACTCAGCCACTGCCAGCAGACATTGGAGCACCACCAGAGGAGGAGGAGGAGGAGGAGGAGGAGGAGGAGGAGGAGGAGCACCAAGACGGGAGGGAGGCACAAAGTGCAAGGGCCGTCCGTCGGCAGCTTATTGCAAGTCGGTTCTAGGCCCCCTCTCAGGGAATGGCTTGTGCCATTGAAAGAACATGAATGGAACCGCTTCGCAAACCCTGAGGTGGTCAAGGCAACAAATAGTTCAAAGTGCAAACATGCACAATCTGAATAAAGACAATTTTTTATTTAACAAACTCTGGGCCCTTCCCGCATGACTAACAAATACAGAGAAACCCCCCCAAAAAACAGTCAGACACATAACTGGCTCTCACAACCTGGAGACAATGAACAAAACAGTAAAACAAGAAGTACCAGAATCCTCGGCCTTCAGAAAAACAAACACAAAATCCTCGGCCTTCAGAAAAACAAACACAATATCCTCGGCCTTCAGAAAAACAAAAACAACATCCTCGGCCTTCAGAAAAACAAAAACAACATCTTGCCACACCTCCTACTTTTCGGCCTGCAAGGGTGATCTGCCTCACTTACAAGATTGGCCCCTTCCCGCCCTGCAGTTCCTCCGCAATGGGGCCCCAGTGGCTGCAGCAAGGCTGGGGGAAGGTTGCTGAGGGTCAGATAGTGAGTCGGCAGATGCCCTTGGGGGACGGCCTGGACCAGCTCTGGGCCTGGAGGGCCCGGCTGCTGACTGCTCCAACTCTGCTTGGGCGGCAGCAGTCTGTCCTGCGGGTGGTGGCAGCTGCAGTGGAGGAGTGACAGTGTTGGCAGCAGGAATGCTGCCAACCTGACAGAGCACAGGCACTCCCTGGTCGGACGAGACACTGGCACTCGCACGGACCAGCACTGAAGCATGCGCAGCAATCTGCTGAAGCACAGACTGCTGGGCTGCTGTGGCGCGGCAAGGGCCCCAGCAATTCCTGGCCGATCCAGCGAGGGTGGCAGCAGTTAGTGCTCGTGTGGCCCTGACCTGTGTCTGCATCAGACCAGCCAGTGACTGCATGGCACAACTAAGCACTTGGCTGGAAGCCGCATGTGATGCAGCGACATCCTGCTGACTCCTGGCCTGTGCTGCCCCGAAGTCCTGCAGACTCCTGGCCTGTGATGCAGCAACGTCCTGCTGACTCCTGGCCTGTGCTGCTCCGAAGTCCTGCAGACTCCTGGCCTGTGCTGCCCCGAATTACTGTACACTCCTTGCCAGTGACTCTATGCAGTCAGGCATCCTTGCCACTGCAGCCATGAGCTCAGTGTGCCTGCGCTCAGCCTGGGCGCCCATTTCACCAAGGAGCCGCACCTCCTCTGCGCTCACTGTAGCAGGACTGGAGGCCGCACTCACCCTCCGGGGAGAAGGCCGCTGAGCTTCCCTACCCCTCCCGCATTGCTGCAGCCCGCTGGGCCCCGGAACTTCACCCTCCTCAGACCCTTCCCCCCTGCTCCCCTCCAGGGAAGACATGTCCCCATCATGGCCATGGGCTGCCTCGACTGAGGGTGGCACTGATGGTCCGGCTTCCTCTTCCTCCTCCTCGCCTTCTGATTCACTCACAGTGCCAGCTTGAGGGCCCGCCTCCTCACCTGGCGATTCAGCATCTGAAAGCAGGGAGGCACAAGAGTTGCTTTAGAGTGAAGACAGGGCGGCAGCGAGGGAGGCATGAGTGCTGCAATGCACTGTATTGGTTCGAGAGTGGCAAAGGATGCTGGTTTGAGGCACAAGTGGAAAGAGAGAGGTCAAAAAGGTGATGACCTTACCATTGCTGTCCAGAACGGGGTCGGCATCTCCAGTGGCGACGGGGCCAATCAGCCGGCCTGCCATGATCCACTCCACTCGCTGCTCCAGGTCGCTGAGGTCTTTAAGTTCAGCACGTCCTCCCCCGGTCCGTCGCTGCTGCCTCATATTGTGGGCCAGCTTGCCCTGCAAGAGAAAGGACAGGCTCTGAGTACACTGTGAAGCCCTGATCTTGCCTGCACTGCCTCCCATGGTTGAATAGCCCTGACAGTGTCAAGCCCCGATCTTGCCTGCACTGCCTCCCATGGTCGAGTAGCCCTGACAGTGTCAAGCCCTGATCTTGCCTGCACTGCCTCCCATGGTCGAATAGCCCTGACAGTGTCCAGCCCTGATCTTGCCTGCACTGCCTCCCATGGTTGAATAGCTCTGACAGTGTCAAGCCCCGATCTTGCCTGCACTGCCTCCCATGGTCGAGTAGCCCTGACAGTGTGTAAAGTGGTGATTGTGCATGTGATTTTCATGAGAGCCCCATAGGTGTTGGATGAGGGCTGGGCATTGGGGCTTTCAGGACCCTTTGGCCATAAAGTGAGGTGCACATGCAGGGATGAAGAGGATACTGGAAAGGGTATTCACCCTGACAACCCGAGTGAGGTCGTTGAACTTCTTTCTACATTGCATTGGTGTCCTGGGGACCATGCTGCTGGAGGTCACTCTGTGTGCCACCTCCCTCCAAGCTTTTCTATATTCGCAGGGCAGCGGCCTCCTGCCACTGTCAGGAAAGTGGATAGGTTGCCTGCGCTCCACTGCGCCAACCAGAACCTTCAGGGCACCCTCACTGAAGCACTGCGCTCGCTCTCTAGCCTTCTCCATGGTCATGGGCGTAGCGTTGTCGAAGCAGGTCTGTCCAGGCCTAGAATCAGGGCTCCAGTGTGCAGGGCATGGCTGCAAACCAAATCGACCCTCCCCCTTTAAGAGCAGACCAGCGCCAGCGTGTCTGCCTGCAATCGATAACTCACCGCACCTGCGCTGCGCCCGCCCTCGGTGGTAGCACCTCGGCTCGCTGGCTTAGCGCCTTTTGATAGTCATGCACCGCCTGTTTTAGCGCAGCAGCAACCTCTTGGGGCGATGCAACTCAATTTCGGCGAAGGTGGCGCTAAGTTGCGCCGGGCGCTACATTTAGCGAACGCCCAGCTGTAGCGTCCCAAACGTGGCGATACTGAATTTCTAGGCCTTAATTTATTGTAATTTTAACTCATTTTAAAAACGTGATCGTTTTTTTTTAATGTATTTTGTAGGAATCGATCTATCCCTAACTGAAGCACTGAAGTCGAGTCAGTTCAATAATTCAACTGAATTTAATCAAACAAGTGAACAAAACAAAAACATGCAGGAGCAACAACAAACAGGTCTTTTCAGCAGCTTGTTACACGAGGTCTGGGCTTAGAACCTCCCACTCTCTGACGTCATGACGTCATCACGTTTCCCACCGTTCGGGGCATCACATGACCAACGTGATGATGTCATCACGTTGTTTCAGGGCTTTTGCAGAAAGCTTATTTACACTCAGCCAACAAACACAGATGCTGTAGCATTGGGTTAAAGACAATTATGCATTTGTACAGAAGATCATTGGTGGTTTTGCCACATGCGCCCCGCCAGAAGTGTCTTTAATCGCAAAGGTCAATCGCAGAGGAGGTCGGACAATCCTGTCGAAGTGACTCCAATATTCCCGGAATCACCAACCGTCATTGTGGACGCGAACCCGACCTCGGTGTCGTTCTTCCGTTCTCGCGCACGGTTTTGCTGCTTTCTCAGTGCCAGTTGCACGAAACTACATGGGGGTCGGCAGTATCTGGCTTTCGGACTGAACCGGGCGTGGTAGTAACCGGGCGTGGAGGCGCCGAGGCGGGGTTCCTCGAGGCGGGATGCTTTGAAGTGGCACAGTACTGTTGCATCACCGCGTGAATGGTGTCGGCTTCGGCCGCGAGCGTTACGCCGTCCGTAGCCTCCGACCTGGCGAGGGCTGCTTGTACCTGCTCGGGGAGCTGGCTCAGGAACAGTTCCCGAAACAGAAAGCACTGTGGCTCAGACCCGAGGAGTGTGAGCATTTGGCTCGTCAACTTGGAAGGCTTAGCGTCGCCTAACCCGAGGAGTGCGAGCAAACGTCGTGCGTGCTCCGCTTTCGTGAGACCGAATATTTGCATAAGGCGTGCCTTAAGGTTTCATACTTGTCATCCAAGGGCGGGTTCTCCAGCAGGCTGATGATTCGGGAAGCCGTCGAGCTGTCCAGTGCGGAGACCACGTAAAGGTAACTGGTCTGATCCAGCACGATGTTCTGAAGTTGGAACTGAGCCTCCGCTTGCACGAACCAGGAGGCTGCCTGTCGTTCCCAAAATTGAGGGAGCTTCAAACTCGCTGCGTTCACATCCATCTTGTTCTCGAACTTTCCTCCGTGAAAATCATCTGCGAAGCTTCGGGGTCACCAATGTAGGAATTGATCTATCCCTAACTGAAGCACTGAAGTCGAGTCAGTTCAATAATTCAATTGAATTTAATCAAACAAGTGAACAAAACAAAAACATGCAGGAGCAACAGCAAACAGGTCTTTTCAGCAGCTTGTTACACGAGGTCTGGGCTTAGAACCTCCCACTCTCTGCCGTCATGACGTCATCATGTTTCCCGCCGTTCGGGGCATCACGTGACCAACGTGATGGCGTCATCACGTTGTTTCAGGGCTTTTGCAGAAAGCTTATTTACACTCAGCCAACAAACACAGATGCTGTAGTATTGGGTTAAAGACAGTTATGCATTTGTACAGGAGATCATTGGTGGTTTTGCCACAATTTAATGTTTTAGTGTCTTTTGGGGGTGATCTCCATTGATACTTTTGACAGGTCTATCTGTCAAAAGTATGAAGGGAGATTCCCTTCTCCTATTGGCTGGCCTGGCCCACGTGATGCCAGGGACGCTTGTGAACCGCATGTGCCCCTGGGATACGTGGAACCTGCGCATTCCGACTGTGGAGAGGCCCAGGAGCGGATGTGTCCAGACCTTGTTTTCCGATAGGGGGCACCCGCACGCAGGAAGCCTCCTATTGGAAATGATGGGCCAATGTCTCGGCTGGCCATTTCAAGGCTGACTGATTTGCTGGTTCAGTCTGTCTGGAGACCAGCTCAAACCTTTGTTCTGATGAAGGGTTGTCGACCTGAAACTGTTTCTCTTTCCACGATGCTGCCTGACCTGCTGAGTGTTTCCAACATTTTCTGTTGCTTCAAACCTTTGCCTGTTTGGTTCAGGTAGGATACAATTCAGTGAGCATTTCCTCAATCCAGTTTCATTTTCGCTCGTGCTGTATGTGAAATGTGCTGTCAAATTTATGATTTGAAAATAGATGTGGCTGCAGATGAACGTGACTCAGTTCACAAAGATTTCTGTTTCCTTTGAAGTGAACGGTCCTGACAGGCGAGCAGACTCTAGTAGCAAACTGATTTTACAGACAGCGGATTAATAAAACTATCTGCAAAGGTTCCTTTTAGGTACACCAACCTGAATCCCATGCAATATTCAGTGTCACATCTTAAGTTAATACCTTGAATCAGCAAAGCAAATACTGCATCTGTACCAGTACAGTAATATTTTTTGTGCTTGTGGCAGATATAAAGCAGCCATTGTGAATGTGAACCAAATTATTATCCATCCCAATAATTTAGGGGCAGAATCAGTCAAATTAGTTTGATAGCTTAGGTGTAGATGGCATGGATAAGGTGGATACATCCTGGAGTGAGTTTAAGTTAATGCTCCTCTTTACCTACTAAAAATACATAGGGGGTGAAATTGGATTTGGGCGGGTGGAAAACAGGTGGAACCGCATTTACCGCCCAGGGCACGCGCAATATTCAGTTCTATTGAAGTCAATAGGACTGAATATGGGGCAGAGTGTATAACAGGCGACCAATGTGATACCGTCCATTTTACGTCCCGACCATGTCCAACTTCATCCCCCTAGGGTCCTGGAGGTGCTATTGGGGCACCAACTTTAGAAATGATCAATTAACACTTCAAGGTACATGAAAAGATAAACAATGACATGTTCAAATACTGCGCCAATTTAAGAATCCAAAGAAATTGCTTGATAAGAGACACCAGTTGGAATTCAGATTAGCATAAGAAAAAAGACCTACATGCACAATGGATTGGTGTCCACCGACAATGGTGGAGAACGTCTGGTTATTTCCCATTCACTAAAAGGATACAGTCAATGTGAGGCTTTTACTGAGGCTAATGAAGTACACAAATACATCTCAAGGACTTTCATTAATGAGTATATACAGTTTATTTTAATTCTGTGGAAATTTTGAATTTTGTGTGAAACTTTGGGCACCTTACTTTGAGATGCAGGAGAATGGTTCATCAGAAGATCAAAATTGATCATTGTGGAACTCCAAACACTGAATGAAGGATGGAGAATGATAGAATCAGAGAAAAATGATTGGCAGGTGTCATGATCCAGGTCACCAAAATGCTGAAAAATATTTGCCATTGTGAATGTAAATACGACTGCAGGACTGGAGGACAAGCAGAGAACTGGCAATCCTCAGGCAACATTGAAGAGTGGAAAATATTATTTTCAGAAAATAGCAGGTGTTTAGAATTAGCTTTTGTTTGGTTGGTAAAGGGCTGGATCAATTGGTTATGAAAGGGATTACACAGTATTATATAGTATTTACAGCACAGAAACTGGCCATTCAGCCCATCAGGTCTATGCTGGCGTTTATGCTCCACATGAGCCTCCTCCCACCCGTCTTCATCTAATCCTATCAACGTATCATAGGCCATCCATTTCTTCACATTAGACCTGCAATACTTTGATATACTGTGACTCCATGCTACTTTTGCTCTGCATATAGAAATGATCAGCCCTGAATTTCCTCAGAGCTTCTGTCAAACCTCCGCTGTAAATCCAGAGTATGGCCGCCACCCACAGGAAAATGGGGAGAGTCTGGTTGTGCCGGGTCCATGCTGTTTGCAGGATTTGTGGTCAGCCCTATGCAGGGCAGAAGTTCCAGCATGAGGCTCTGGGGATAGGGACTCCCTACGCCAGGGGTTCCCACTTCCCTGGCTCAGTTGGGACCCGTATTACTGGAGTTTGTTCCCGAGTGAGATCACTACAAGGTTCTTATGCGCTGTTTGGAAATGGGCGTAAGTGGGTTCCACTGGGGAGGGGTCCAGGTGAAGGGTGTGGCCTGGACCCCAGAAAAAGTGCACATGTTTTGAAAAGAAATTGGATTCGGCCCCTTACACAGGGGGTCAACAAGGAACTTAATGGGGTCAGCGAGGGAGGGGCCTTAGAAACCTTTAATGGTGGGCAGGTATCAGATCATCTAGTTTCTTGGAATAGGTGGGCACCAGAGATGTGCACATAGCAGCCCCAGGCAAATTAGATGCTCTTCTGATGACCCCACCAGAGCCAGCAGCGAAGGGCATTGGTAGGAAGCTGGAACTCCTGGTATAACCGCTGGGATCGTGGCCCACAGATTTTCAGGGCTGATGTTTGCAGAACGCAATTGGTTGAGATTTAAAAAAATGTTGAACTGGTATCCTGGAGCTTGTCCTCAGTTGTCTTTAGGATCAGGGAAGTAATTCATGGCTTTCCTCTGGGCTATTTTCCCTGAGGGAGTCGATAACTGTATAAATTGTGCATGGTTAAGGAACAGGATTAATAGGCTAGAATGACGTTTTTTTGTCCAATGCTATAAATTCAACCAAACCAATCTCATTGTTCCTTCTCAAAATGACTCTCCGTGATTCAGAAAGTTTTGTTGGGAAATTCTAAATAATAAATCTAATGCTTCTCTAAATCACTGGCACATTACAGAAACAAGTCAAAGATTCCAGAGAAGAAATCGAAGGAGAGATTTTCCATTCTGCATGACCTATGGTGAGAGTCTCATTTTAATATTCTGACCAATACAAATTACAACCTATGGTTTTTATAGCAGCACTCTGAGCATTCATTGAGAGATACAACACGTGGGCTTAGAACCTTTGGGGGAGGGTGGAGGGGCTCCTCTACAGATGTCCATGGACTTGCTACATGACCCTTGCTGGACTCAGTTTTGTTATTTATCCCTCAACCAACATCACTAAAAAACAGATGATCTGGTCATTTGTCACATTGCTGTTTGTGGGACCTTGCTGTGCGCAGATTCCTACATTACAACAGTGACAGCACCACAAAAGCACTTCATTGGCTGTAAAGTGCTTTGGGATGCCTGAGGTCGTGAAAGGCGCTATATAAATGCAAGTTCCTTCTTTTTAAATGGTTATGCAGGACAGCACGGGGGAGGGGGGTTGATTTTCGACTCGGGCAGTGCTGGGTAGGGGTTCCGCTCTGCCCGCAGGCACTGTCAGCAGGAGGCTGGTCAGTTTCCATGGTTATGCCTCTTTTCAATGCAATTGACCAGCTGCCAGCACTAATTGCATTTCTTGGAGGCCGCGCAGAGCAGGGGGGTTTGGGCACCATGAGGGAAAAATTCAGTATCGGCCCATTTGGGGCGCGATTATCGGCCGGGTGCAAAGTTTAGCGCCTGGCGCTAATTATCGCCTCCAACTGGCTTTTATCGACCCTGGAGGTGATTTGAGCACTAAATCAGGCACTGCACACCTGTCTTAAAGCGCAAAGGCCGAGGAGCGAGGCGTTACCTCAGAGCGCTGGCGAAGCTCGTGTGATGTCAGTCAGCAAAGGAACACAGACACACTGGCGCTGGCCAGTTCTTAAAAGGGATTAGGTCGATCTTGCTCTCCATCCACACCCTACTCATTGCAGCCTTGAATCTCTGCCTGGAGAGACCTGTACATCAAATCTGTTGGAAAGAACAAAGGAGAGGCCCAGGGAAAGAGCTCAGAGTGCAGCCCCCATATTCTCTTTTAAATCGATGCAAGGAAGTTCAAATCAGAAAGAACCTGCAAAGTGCTGCTCAGTACCCAAAACTCCTCTACACAGCTTTGAATATCTCCAGAGGTCTCTCTCTCTCACTCAGAATGAGTGGTGCAAAGATTTCGCCGACAAAAAATGGCAGGAAGCGGTCGCCTTTAAATGGCGCTCCCCTAGTCCCTTCCTGACTGCAAAATGCTCCCCTCAACCTGTCATTGCTAGCAGCAGGTGGTAAGACAGGGGGCGCCGCTCAAAATCCAGTCCGGGGCACTACCAGGGCGTTGCACACTCGACTGACGTCACGATCTGCTGGCGCAGGAGATCGCGGCGGTAGTGTTTAGCACCGACGCAAAATGTCTAGTTAATTTCATGAGTGGCGCAAACATCGCCACGCACAGGCGCTAGTTGCTTTGCACCACATTAGCGCCCTCTTAAGGCACTAACGGGAGGCGCAAACCAACTGAATTTAACCCCCCATGTCTTTCCTTTTCTCTTTTCACTTAACTCCCTCATACACAATCACACATTTCTTACGAGTCGGGCAGAAATTACGGCGTGGCAGCCATTACTTAAAGGGGAGGTGTGCTTTTCAATCATAGTTACTAGAAAGCAAGTTTTTGAAGCAGCAGGCAGCATGACATTGGAGGTGCTCGGAGGTTCAGTGAGCAATTGGAAGGAGGTCCTTTTCCTCACCGATGGGCAATGGATGGTTCCATCAAATTAGTCAATGGCAAGATAGAAACGGGGCTCAGCAGCTCAGCTGGCTGCTGTACTGGAAGAAATGGCATGACCAGACCAGGACTGCCAAAATTAAACTCCTTCTTCATCTCTCTTACTCTCTGTATAGCCCTGCGCCACCCTACTTTAGCACAAGCATCGTCAATCCTGCTCTACCCTGCTTCCCGTGACTCTCCAAATGCAATGGGCCACTTCACTACAACTCCTTCTGCCTGCACACACACACTCAACACCCGCTACTGCTCTCACAATGGCTTCTCCCTCTCGCTCACACTTGCTGCTTCTCCCCCTCACCATGCACACTATGCTAAGCGCCGCACAAGTCTTCCAAAGCCTTCAACAGGGCACAAGGTAACCCA
This sequence comes from Somniosus microcephalus, assembly GCF_052327205.1. Taxonomy (NCBI): domain Eukaryota; kingdom Metazoa; phylum Chordata; class Chondrichthyes; order Squaliformes; family Somniosidae; genus Somniosus; species Somniosus microcephalus. The sequence continues at coordinate 50,005,015 of NC_140997.1, forward strand.
CTGCCATTCTTCTTACAGGAGAAGCTGGCACAGAACATAAGGGCAAGTGCAAGAAATATCAGAGGTCCCACATGTAATGTATGTACCTTTAAGGGGAGAACTACTTTTTACAGCTCCTGTATACTGTAGTACCGGCAGTGACCACACCTGTATATAAACCCTGAGTAGTGATCTGTACAGTTAGTTCTAGAGTAACCCTCATTCAGTAAACACCTGTTGAATCGTTCCCTGCAGTCGTTGTCTGATTATTGAAGGACACAGCATTAAGATACACGGATCTAACAGTGGCAACGAGCAAGTTCGAACCTACCTGCAACTCTGCATCACCTCCCAGGGATTCGCTCCTGGAGAACAGTGGAAGAAGGTCGAGTCCAGAAGCACGGGCGTCGACCATGGGCAACCGCCCAGTCATCCAGCGGAGATTTGAGCATCGCAGGGGAGGCTGTCAAGAGCCAGGCTTGGCTTTCCAGTCACGGTGGTCCAGCGAAACGGGCTGGCAACAGGTACTGCGCAGACCCTTCCCGGACAGCGACGGGCTAGAGCCCGACCGAAGGGCACAGAAAAAGGCCGAGCAGCGTCGATGGGGGAGAGAGAGAGGGCAGAGCGCACAGGGCGCAGCCGGTGTTCAGGACCGAGCGGCGTCAACGGGGGAGAGAGACGAGAGAGAGCAGAGCGCAGCCGGTGTTCAAGGGCCGAGCAGCGTCAACAGGGGAGAGAGGCGTGCAGGAAAACGCGCAGAGCGCAGCCGGTGTTCAAGGGCCGAGCAGCGTCAACGGGGGAGAGAGGCACGCAGGAAAACACGAGGCGCTGCCATTGCCACGAGGACCGCAGAGAGCAGCGTTGGCAGCAGCGCAGGAGCAGCGCACGAAACCCACAGGGCGTCGCCATTTGCCACAAGGTCTGCCGAGAGCGGCGTTGGCAGCAGCGTGGGAGACGCCATTTTAAGCCGTAGCGGGGAAGAAAGGAAAGCGTGGGAGACGCCATTTTAAGCCGCAGCGGGGAAGAAAGGAAAGCGCGGGAGACGCCATTTTAAGCCAGTCTAACCACACCCAAAAATGCCGAAGAGTGGCAGTATCACAGCGTTCGACAATGAAGTCGAAGATTGGACAACATATGTCGAATGCATAGAAGTATACTGCAAGGCGAATGAAGTGCCAGATGACAAGAAAGCGCTGGTATTGTTGAATTCAATGGGTGCCAAAACGTATGGCTTACTATGAAACCTAGTAACCCCAGAGAAGCCAGTAGAAAAGGATTTTGAAAACATAGTGTCAATCCTATAGGACCACTTAAACCCCACACCGCTGCTGATAGCAGAAAGATTTAAGTTTCACAAAAGGAACCAGCATAAAGATGAAAGTAATGCTGAATATTTAACGGAACTGCGCAAGCTATCGAAACACTGCCAGTTTGGAACGGGACTAGCAGATACTTTAAGGGACAAGTTTGTGTGTGGGCTTCAAAGTGAAGGAACCCAGAAATGGCTTCTATCAGAAAAGGATCTTACGCTGGACAAGGCTTTCAGCATTGCAGTATCACACGAAGCAGCAGCACGGGGCGTTGCAGAGATACAACAGAGACCGCAAGAATATGGCACAAATGAAATGTCATACGGAACAGTGAAGTGCTATCGCTGCGGCAGAACAACACACAACCATAATGATTGCTGGTTCAAGGACAAAGTGTGCAGACAGTGTAGAAAAGTAGAACACATAGCAAGAGTCTGCAGGTCAGGAAAGAAAACCAGCAGCAAGAAATCTCCACAGGAGAAGTACAAGAAGGTACATAAGGTGACGGAGAGTAGTTCAGATGAACAGAAGAGTGATACAGACTCCGGAAGCAAGGAGCTGGGTTGTCTGAAACTACATAATGTGATCAAAACGGAGGATCACCAAACTATCTGGGTCACGCTCAAGATAGCAGGAGTCCAAGTGAAATTGGAATTGGACACAGGATCAGCCCTAACAGTCATAAACCGAAGGGACTACAAGCGGCTATTCTCACATATACCCTTGAGAGATACAAAGATTGTCCTGAAGACGTACACAGGGCAAAAAGTCTACCCCAAAGGAAAAATAAGGGTGAACGTTATATATAACGGCAAGGAAACACCAAAAATGGACCTATATGTATTGCCAGATGGAGGACCACCACTACTAGGACGTGAATGGATCCGGAAGATACAGCTAGATTGGCATTCCATACAGGCACTGACTGTGGCTGACAAAAAGGATGATGATGTCACACCTGGGCAACTGTCAAACATCCTAACTGACACGAAAGAAGTGTTCCAGCAAGGACTCAGAACACTAAAAGGCATGACAGCGATGATTAAAATTGAAGAAAACGCAAGCCCAAAATTTTTTAAGGCCAGACCGGTACCTTATGCGATCCGCCCAGCCGTCGAAGCAGAGCTGGAGAGTCTGGAACATTCAGGTGTACTGTCCAAGGTAGACTGGAGCGAGTGGGCTACACCCATCGTCCCTGTGATGAAAAAGTCATTGATCAGCACGCCTGGGGAACCAAGGAAGGTTCGCATCTGTGGGGACTTTAAGGTAACAGTGAACCCGGTCCTTCACACCGTACAATATCCACTTCCGCGGATTGAAGATATTTTCGCCTCGCTATCTGGAGGGAAACGCTTCACTAAGATTGATCTGGCCCAGGCGCATCTGCAAATGGAGGTAGAAGAAGCATCAAAAAAATACCTCACAATCAACACCCATAAAGGTCTCTACCAATATAACTGGCTGGTATTCGGGGTAACATCAGCTCCGGCTATTTGGCAGAGGGCAATGGAACAAGTCCTGCAAGGGATCCCAGGGACCCAATGTTATTTGGATGACATCCTGGTCACGGGCGAAAATGACAGTGATCACCTTGCCAACCTGGAGCAGGTGCTCACTAGATTGCAGGAATATGGGCTCCGAGCTAACCGCCCCAAATGCGAGTTTTTTAGAAAACAGATCTCGTATTGTGGCCACGTTATCGATAAAGAGGTGTTACATAAGTCCCCAGAGAAGATTGAGGCAGTAGTCAAGGCTCCAGCACCGGAATATGTGTTACAACTGAGGTCGTTCCTCGGGCTGGTAAACTACTAGCATAAGTTCCTGCCAAATTTGTCTACAATACTACACCCACTGAACACCCTACTGCAAACTGGGGTGCCATGGAAGTGGAGTGACGAATGTAGACGAGCTTTCCAGAAGAGCAAAACACTAATCACATCGAAAGAGGTATTGGCCCATTACAACCCGGCATTGCCAATTCGGTTGGCATGTGATGCGTCACCCTACGGCATTGGAGCGGTGCTGTTGCACAAATTCTCGGACAGCTCAGAGAGGCCAATAGCATTTGCGTCACGATCAATAACCTCAGCCGAGCGTAACTACGCCCAGATTGACAGGGAGGCCCTCAGCCTAGTGTGGGGAGTGAAAAAGTTCAATCACTATCTGCACGGGCAGAAGTTCACCTTGCTGACTGACCACCAACCACTTGTCTCCATCTTTAATCCAAAGAAGGGCCTTCCGATGATGACTGCGCAACGGCTACAAAGATGGTCCCTTTTTCTAGGGGCGCACCAATATGAAATCGAGTATGAGGGCACGAAACAGCATGGAAACGCTGATGGGCTATCACGCCTGCCACTGCCTACTGCGGAGGAAGCACCAGCAGTGGATCCTGTTGAAATATTTCATTCGACTATAATTGAATGCTTGCCAGTAACTAACGCTGGTATAGAGAAGGAGACCCGAAATGACCCGACACTGTCGCGGGTATATGATTTGACGGTGAAGGGATGGCCAGCACATGGCGACTCACTGTTGCCAGCATTCTCATCCAGAAGAGAACAGCTGTCAGTATGCCAGGGGACCTTGATGTGTGGATCCCGAGTGGTAATTCCACCCAAGTTAAGGGAGAGAGTGCTCAATGAGCTTCACGAAGGTCATCTGGGAGGGGTGAAAATGAAAAGCCTTGCTAGGGCTTATGTGTGGTGGCCGGGGATCGATCAGCAAATCGAGGACCTGACAAAGAGCTGCTCAGGATGCCAGAAGGTCCAAAATGCACCACCACATGCCCCTCTACACCTGGATTTGCTCAGACCAAGTGTACGAAGAGATGTTGAGAGTAAGCAATTCCAGCACATCAATGAGAAGCCAACAAGGAGCTTCAATGTAGGGCAACCAGTCTTGGCCCGCGACTGCCGAACAGAAAAATGGCAGCGAGGAACAATATGCACACGGCAGGGCCCACTAATGTACACAGTGGACGTTGGGGAGAGCATCGTGAGACACCATGCTGACCAGATCCTAGAGTCACAGGAACAAGTCAACCCCATGCCTCGCCCATACGTACCTGGTGATGAACCCGACGTACAGGTAGCATCTACCCCAGAAACAGTAGCATCGGAAGCTGATGAACCAACCGACGACAGGGGGCCAGAATTGCCTCTGCACCAAGAGCAAGACACTCGGGAAAGGCACTATCCAGAAAGGATCAGGAAGCCTCCCCAAAGACTGAATTTATAAATAGACTATTTTCAGCTAATGTTGCATGTTAAAAGTGTTAATTGTAATTAGTTTGATATTTAATTGTTAAATGAGTGTTATGGTACTGTTAATCTAAAAGGGGAGGAATTGTAATGTATGTACCTTTAAGGGGAGAACTACTTTTTACAGCTCCTGTATACTGTAGTACCGGCAGTGACCACATCTGTATATAAACCCTGAGTAGGGATCTGTATAGTTAGTTCTAGAGTAACCCTCATTCAGTAAACACCTGTTGAATCGTTCCCTGCAGTCGTTGTCTGATTATTGAAGGACACAACATTAAGATACACGGATCTAACACCACAACACTGCAAAAACTGACACCAATGGAAGAGATGGCTATCGACATTATTGGCATAGAGAGGGCATGTAGCATTGGAAATGGTGGGGCTAGAGGCTACACACAGCAGGGGGGCTTATGTATCTTCCCTTCCTTTTGTCTTTCCATTTAAATCTCTCTCAGTCAGCCACATACACACACAGAACATGACAACTTGGTGCCGTATCAGTGCCATTTCCTGCTCTCGCCCTTAACTAGAAAATTTCATTCACTTTGCTTCCAATTTCCACCCTTCCCTCACCTTCACATGGTCCATCTCTGACTCTTCCCTTCCCTTCCTCAACTTCTCTTTTTCCATTTCTGGGGATAAGCTATTGACAAACATTCACTATAAGCCCACTGACTCCCACAGCTATCTGGACTACACTTCCTCCCACCCCGCTTCCTGTAAGGACTCTATTCCAATCTCCTGGTTTCTCCGTCTCCGTCGCATCTGCTCTGATGATGCCACCTTCCATACTAGTGCTTCCAATATGTCTTCCTTTTTCCTCAACCGAGGTGTCCCGTCTACCGTGGTTGACACGGCCCTCAACCGTGTCCATTCTAGTTCCCGCACTTCTGCTCTCACCCCTTCTCCTCCCTCCCAGAACCACGATAGGGTTTCCCTTTTCCTCACCTTTCACCCCACCAGCCTCCACATTCAACGTATCATCCTCTGCCATTTCTGCCACCTCCAGCATGATCCCACCACCAAACACATCTTCCCCTCCCCTCCCCTTTCAGCATTCAGAAGGGACCGCTCCCTTCGAGACACCCTGGTCCACTCCTTAATCACCCCAACACCCCTTTCCCTTCCCACGGCACCTTCCCGTGCAAGCGCAGGAGATGCAACAACTGACCTTTTACCTCCCTTCCCACTGTCCACGGCCCCAAACACTTCTTCCAGGTGAAACAGTGATTTACTTGTACTTCTTGCAATTTAGTATACTGTATTCGCTGCTCACGATGCAGTCTCTGGAGACCAAATGCAGATCAGGTGACTGCTTTGCAGAACACCTCCATTCAGTCCGTAAGTGTGACCCCGAGCTTCCAGTCGCCTGTCACTTTCATTCACTCTGACTTCTCCGTCCTCGGCCTCTTACACTGTTCCAATGAAGCTCAACGTAAGCTCGAGGAACAGCACCTCATCTTTTGATTAGGCACTTTACAGCCTTCTGGACTCAACATCGAGTTCAACAATTTCAGACCATAACCTCTGCCTCTATTTGTTTTCACATGGCAGCTGTTGATTATTCGGCCATTCCTATTTACATCTCATTTCAACCCATCTATTGTTTCTTAACTTGCCCCATTACCGTCTCCTTTTGCCTTGCACCATCATCCCTTTTGTCTTTTAATCTCTCCTGCCTTCCATCCTATCACAGACCTTCCCTTTGGTTCTTTCCTCCCGTACCCCCCACTTTCCCTGCCCCTGCACTTGCTTAAAAATCTGTTACATCTCCAACTTTTTCCAGTTCTGACGAAGGGTCATCGACCTGAAACGTTAACTCTGTTTCTGTCTCCACAGATGCTACCTGACCTGCTGCGTATTTCCAGCATTTTCTGTTTTTATGACAACTTGGTGTTGCACTGTGCTGCCACTTATCTGCTGCTGCTTACCCTTGCCAGTACGTGCATGCCCTTCTCTCTCTGCCCTTATTTTCGGTCCTTCAGATGACCCAGGCCCTGTAGATGCACCAACTGAGAGGGAGAACAGTAATGGTGGCGGAGAAGGAGAAAGCCCGAAGAAATTCACCACACCTTGAAACCAGATACCACATCGTTGTCAATCAAAGAGTAGTCTAAATTATTTGTAGTCTTACAATAGTTCACCTTTTCAAAGCAGTAATGACAGGATTTTATAGTTGGATTAATCCTCCTGCAGCTACTACATCTTAAATTTGTTTTTTAAGCATATTCATGATTTTTTTTTATTCGCTTATAGGATGTGGGCATCGCTGGCAAGGCCAGCATTTATTGCCCATCCCTAATTGCCCTTGAGAAGGTGGTGGTGAGCTGCCTTCTTGAACCACTGCAGGTCATGTGGTGAAGGTACTCCCACAGTGCTGTTAGGTAGGGAGTTCCAGGATTTTGACCCAGCGACGATGAAGGATCGGTGATATAATTCTAAGTCAGGATGGTGTGTGACTTGGAGGGGAACTTGGAGGTGGTGGTGTTCCCATGCGTCTGCTGCCCTTGTCCTTCTAGGTGGAAGAGGTCGTGGGTTTGGGAGGTGCTGCCGAAGAAGCCTTGGCGAGTTGCTGCAGTGCATCTTGTAGATGGTATACACTGCAGCCACAGTACGCTGGTGGTGGAGGGAGTGAATGTTTAAGGTGGTGGATGGGGTGCCAATCAAATGGGATTCGTTGTCCTGGATGGTGTCGAGCTTCTTGAGTGTTGTTGCAGCTGCATTCATCCAGGCAAGTGGAGAGTATTTCATCACACTCCTGACTTGTGCCTTGTAGATGGTGGAAAGGCTTTGCGGAGTCAGGAGGTGAGACAATCACCACAGAATATAGAAACATAGAAACATAGGAGATAGGAGCAGGAGTAGGCCATTCGGCCCCTCGAGCCTGCTCTGCCATTCAATGCAATCATGGCTGATCATCCAAATTCAGTACCCGGTCCCTGCTTTCTCCCCATACCCCTTGATCCCTTTAGACTTAAGAAATATATCCAACTCCTTCTTGAATATATTTAATGAACTGGCCTCCACCGCCTTCTGTGGTAGAGAGTTCCACAGGTTCACCACTCTCTGGGTGAAGAAGTTCCTCCTCATTTCTGTCCTAAATGGCCTACCCTTTATCCTTAGACTGTGTCCCCTGGTTCTGGACTCCCCGACCATCGGGAACTTCCTTCCTGCATCTAGTCTGTCCAGTCCTGTCAGAATTTTATAAGTTTCAATGAGATCGCCTCTCATTCTTCTAAACTCCAGTGAGTACAAGCCTAATCGACCCAGTCTCTCCTCATACGTCATTCCTGCCATCCCAGGTATCAGCCTGGTGAATCTTTGCTGAACTCCTTCCATGGCAAGAACATCCTTCCTCAGATAAGGTGAACAAAACTGCACACAATACTCAAGATGTGGTCTCACCAAGGCCCTGTACAACTGCAGCAAGAAATCCTTGTTCCTGTACTCAAACCCTCTCGCTACGAAGGCCAACATACCATTTGCCTTCTTAACCGCCTGCTGCACCTGTATGCTTACCTTCAGCGACTGGTGCACAAGGACACCCAGGTCTCGTTGCACTTCCCCTTCTCCCAATCTATTGCCATTTAGATAATAATCTGCCTTCCTGTTTTTGCCACCAAAGTGAACAACCACACATTTATCCACGTTATATTGCATCTGCCATGCTTCTGCCCAATCACCCAACATGTCCAAATCATCCTGGAGTTTCTCGACATCCTCCTCACAGCACACACGCCCACCCAGCTTTGTGTCGTCTGCAAATTTGGAGATATTACATCTAGTTCCCTTGTCTAGATCATTAATATATATGGTGAATAGCTGGGGTCCAAGGACCGATCCCTGTGGTACCCCAGTAGTCACTGCCTGCCACTCGGAAAAGGACCCGTTTATTCCAACTCTTTGCTTTCTGTCTGCCAACCAGTTCTCTGTACAAGTCAATACCTTGCCCCCAATCCCATGTGCCTTAACTTTACACGCTAATCTCATATGCGGGACCTTATCGAAGGCCTTCTGAAAGTCCAGATACACCACATCCAATGGTTCTCCCTTATCTATTTTACCAGTTACATCCTCAAAAAATTCCAGTAGATTAGTCAAGCATGATTTACCTTTTCAGAAACCATGTTGACTTTGTCCGACCCTGTCACTGTTTTCCAAGTGCTCTGCTATTACATCTTTTATAATGGACTCTAGCATTTTCCCCACTACCGATGTCAGGCTTACCGGTCTGTAATTCCCCATTTTCTCTCTACCACCTTTTTTGAATAGTGGGGTAACATTAGCTACCCTCCAATCCATGGGTACTGTTCCAGATTCCATCGAATGTTGGAAGATGATCAGCAATGCATCTACTATTTCTAGGGCCACTTCCTTAAGTACCTTAGGATGTAGATTATCAGGCCCTGGGGTTATCGGCCTTCAAGCCCATCAATTTCCCTAACACCATTTCCCTACAAATACTGATTTCTTTCAGTTCCTCCCTTTCATCAGACCCTATGTTCCCCGGCATCTCTGGGAGGTTATTTGTGTCCTCCTTTGTGAAGACAGAACCAAAATATGTATTTAGTTGGTCTGCCATTTCTATGTTCCCCATTATAAATTCCCCTGATTCTGACTGCAAGGGACCTACGCTTGACTTCACCAATCTTTTTCTCTTCACATATCTATAAAAGATTTTACAGTCAGTTTTTATGTTCCCTGCAAGCCTACTCTCATATTCTATTTTCCGCTTCTTAATTAATCCTTTTGTCCTCCTTTGTTGAATCCTAAATTGCTCCCAATCCTCAGGATTATTGCTTTTTCTGGCCAATTTATATGTCCTCTCCTTGGATCTTATGCTATCCCTAATTTCCCTTGTTAGCCACAGTTGAGTCACCTTTTTTGTTTTATTTTTGTGCCAAACTGGGATGAACATTTTCTGTCGTTCATCCATGTGGTCTTTGAATGTTTGCCATTGCCTATCCACCGTCAACCCTTTGAGTGACAGTTCCCAATCAATCCTACCCAACTCGGGCCTCAGGCCATCGTAGTTTCCTTTATTTCAATTTAGGACCCTAGTCTCTGAGTCAACTACTTCATTCTCCATCTTAATGAAGAATTCGATCATATTATGATCGCTCCGACCCAAGGGGCCTCGTACAACAAGGTTGCTAATTAATCCTTTCTCGTTACATAATACCCAATCTAAGATGGCCTGATCTCTGGTTGGTTCCTCAACATATTAGTTCAGGAAACCATCCAGTAAACACTCCAGGAATTCCTCCTCCACAGTATTATTACTAATTTGGTTAGCCCAATCTATATGTAGATTAAAGTCACCCATGATGACTACTGTGCCCTTATTGCACGCTTCTTTAATTTCCCTTTTAATGCCATCCCCAACCGCCGCCTTACTGTTTGGAGGTCTATATACCACTCCCACTAACGTTTTCTGCCCCTTGATATTCCTCAATTCTACCCATACAGATTCCACATCATCAGAGCTAATATCCTTCCTCACAATTGTGTTAATCTCCTCTTTAACCAGTAATGCTACCCCGCCTCCCTTTCCTTTTTGCCTATCTTTCCTGAATATCGAATACCCCTGGATGTTGAGTTCCCAGCCTTGGCCATCCTTGAGCCACGTTTCTGTAATCCCAACCAAACCATATTCGTTTACCTCTATTTGCGCAGCCAATTCATCCACCTTATTACGAATGCTCCTCGCATTAAGACACAAAGCCTTCAGGCTTGTTTTTTTAACGCTCTTAGACCTATTAGAATTATTATTTACTGTGGCCATGTTTGATTTAAGCCGTTGATTTCTCTGACTGCCACTTTTGTTTTTCCCCTTCCTTTCTTTTGCTTTTATCCTTGTTTCCCTTTCCTCTGTCCCCCTGCTCAGGTTCCCAACCCCCTGCCATCTTAGTTTAAACCCTCCCCCAGAGCACTAGCAAACACACCCCCTAGGACATTGGTTCCAGCCCTGCCCAGGTGCAAACCATCCGGTTTGAACTGGTCCCACCTCCCCCAGCACCGGTTCCAATGTTCCAGGAACTTGAATCCCTCCCCCTGGCACCATTCCTCTAGCCACGTATTCATCTGAAGTATCCTTCTATTTCTACTCTGACTAGCACGTGGCACTGGTAGCAATCCTGAGATTACTACCTTTGAGGTTCTATTTTTTAATTTACCTCCTAACTCCCTATATTCAGCTTTTAGGACCTCATCCCATTTTTTACCTATATCGTTGGTACCTATATGCACCACGTCAACTGGCTGTTCACCCTCCCCTTCCAAAATGTTCTGCAGCCACTCTGAGACATCCTTGACCCTTGCACCAGGGAGGCAACACACCATCCCGGAGTCTCGTTTGCGGCCGCAGAAACGCCTATCTATTCCCCTTACAATAGAATCCCCTATTACTATAGCTCTACCCGGCTTTTCCCTCCCATCCTGTGCAGCAGAGCCACCCCTGGTGCCAGGAAGTTGGCTGCTGCTGCCTTCCTCTCATAAGCCATCCCCCCCAACAGTACTCAAAGTGGTGTATCTGTTTGAGAGGGGGATGTCCACAGGGGACCCCTGCACTTCCTGCCTGCACCTAGTACTCTGCCTGTTGGTCACCCGTTCCTTTCCAGCCTGTCCAACCTTTGCCTGCGGTGTGTCCAACTCGCTAAACATGCTATTCATGATGTCCTCAGCATCGTGAATGCTCCAGTATGCATCCAATCGCAGCTCCAGCGCCGCAATGCGGTCTGTCAGTAGCTGCAGCTGGATACACTTCCTGCACACGTAGTTGTCAGGGACACAGGAAGTGTCCCTGAGTTCCCACATAGCGCAGGAGGAGCATACCATGTGGCCGGGCTGTCCTGCCATGACTTACCCTTTAATTAATTGAAATTAAATTAAATCAATCAATCCCACCAATTACACTACAGTTAAATGGTTTACCAACAGTCCCTGCTAAACCAGAGAGATCTTAGTACTATAAACCACAGAGTTAAAGTTTAAAAAGAGAGAAATACTCACCAACCAATCACCTACCTGCTTTCTGGTGACGTCAGACTTCAATTACTTTTTACTTCTCTCCCTCCCTCTGAGCTTGGAGACTGCAAAATTAGTACGCCTACCTGGTCTCGGAGCCGCTTCTTAACCGCCTCCTCGGTCGTCTCGTTCCCTCGCAGGTCTGCCCACCTGCCGCTGCTGCTCTGAGGCCTACCTGGTCTCGGAGCTGCTTTTAACCCGCCGCCTCGGTCGCCTCGTTCCCTCGCAGGTCTGCCTGCCTGCCGCCGCTGCTTTGAGGCCTACTGGTCTCGGAGCCGCTTTTAACCTGCCGTCTCTAGCCTCTGACCTGCTCTTGTTGCCACAGTATGTATGTGGCTGGTCCAGTTAAGTTTCTGGTCAATGGTGACCCCCAGGATGTTGATGGTGGGGAATTCGGCAATGGTAAAGCCGTTGAATGTCAAGGGAAGGTGGTTAGACTCTCGCTTGTTGGAGATAGTCATTGCCTGGCACTTCTGTCTATTCTTATCTATTTATATATGCATTAAAAATCATCTCAGCCAATAACAGCACTGCATTTAGCATTATGAGTAGCCCATTAATTCCATGGAGACTAGTATATCATATGAAGATACAAAATGACTGTGAGCCTATACATTTTATTATTCAATGTAATACTTTCTCCAGCTCCCTCCAAGAACAAAATAAGCAGCAAGTTATTTTTTGATGAAGATGCTGATGTTGCAGAAGCAAAGTGTTTTGGACACAAAAGGTGACGTTTTTCAGGGTCCGTGCAACGTTCCCACTAAGCTGCATGGCTGCACGGTGGTCTGAGGTCCCGCACAGGCCGCTCACTGGTTTTTAAATGGAGAAACTGCGCATGCACAAAAATGTGAACAGGGCCACGCAGCCACTTAAAGCGACCACGCACCCAAATATTATTAGAGGGAACATTGGTCCTGTGCCAATGTCGGGCAGGTGGCTTATTGGAAAATCATGGGTGCATTGCCATTGGTGTAGAGCCACTGAAAATGCCACCCCAAGTCTCAATATCATGAATTCCCTGGTCAGATATTACACGAGACTACTGCAGAATAAAGCTTCCTCTAATCTACCGCAATATCTCTGACACCCATTACAAGAAAACACGTACTATACCCATTCTTCTTATCTATATATATAAAAGGATACTTCTGTCTGTCATTCCGTCTGTCTTTCTGTCTGTCTGTCTGTCTTGAATTAACTCGAAAGTTATAGAGCGTACCTACACGTGTGTTACGTCGAAAGAAAGCTGACGATTCCAGAACCGTCCAAAGCGTATTTACGTTTCGGCCGGACAAAAATCGCGCCCGCGGTATCCAAAAAATGTTCAACATTCCGCTCATTATCCGCTCATTAGCATCGAGTGACGTCGAGGTCGACCAATCGTACGGCGGGTTCCTGGCGCGTGCGGCCGGGTCCTCCTACGGTCGAGTGATGGGACGATTGACCAATCCTACGCTTTGGTGACCTGACGGTCCACCAATCGGTGCCTGTGTGGGCGGGCCTTATCGTTCTGAACCGAGGTGAGTCGCCGCCATCTTGATTCCAAACTTTTCCATTCTTTTTCCCGCTTTCTGCGTCTTTAAAAAAAACGTTGCTTTTAAAACACATATTGTTTTTTAAAAAAGTTAATTACTTTCTAAATCTTTTATCTAATCTCATTAATTTTCCTACCTTTCCCCGTTTTTCCAGGTAGGCCTCGAAGCCTCAGCCTCTCCTCCGCACCCACGCCCGAGCTAGGCACCTCCTGGCCCCAGTCAACAAGCGGCCCCCGATCGCCGCCATCTTTGTGAAGGCTGGAGGGGCGGGCCTCAGCCGAGTGCCGCTACCACCGCCATCTTAGTAAAGGCTGGTGCGGCGGTGGCGGCACGGAGCTCCACGGAGCAGGTGTGCGGCGGCGTCTAACTCGCCCCCCCCCCACAGTCTGTCTCTCTCTCTCTCTTCCCCGCGCCTCCTGAATGCGTGGGGGAAGAGGCCCGGTGCACCGTCGCCGCTTTCGGAGACTTCAACTCCGTGACAGGTGAGGAGGGTCTTTGTTCACATTGGGCGGCAGGCGGGTTCCTCGGGTGCTGATCCCTGGCGTGTGGGGCCGGAGCCCGGCTCTTACCTTGCCCCGGAGAGTGGGCGGACGGCGGGGCCTGGTGTAGCAAATCGGGCACCACGGCAGAAGAAAAACTGAGAGCGACAGAGGGGAACAGACGTCAGAGAGACAGAGAAATAGGGAGGGAGGAGAGGGAGAGGGGCAGGGAGGGAGAGGGGCAGGGAGGGAGAGGGGCAAGGAGGGAGAGGGAAGAGAGAGAGGGTGGGGGAAGAGAGAGAGGGTGGGGGGAGGAGAGAGAGGGTGGGGGTGGGGGGAAGAGAGAGAGGGTGGGGGGTGGGGGGAAGAGAGAGAGGGTGGGGGGTGGGGGGAAGAGAGAGAGGGTGGGGGAGGGGAGAGAGAGAGAGGGTGGGGGGAGAGGGGAGAGAGAGAGGGTGGGGGAGGGGGGAGAGAGGGTGGGGGGAGGGGGGAGAGAGAGGGTGGGGGGAGGGGGAGAGAGAGGGTGGGGGAGGGGGGAAGAGAGAGGGTGGGGGAGGGGGGAGAGAGAGGGTGGGGGGAGGGGGGGAGAGAGGGTGGGGGGAGGGGGGGAGAGAGAGGGTGGGGGGAGAGAGAGGTGGGGGGAGGGGGAGAGAGAGGGTGGGGGGAGGGGGAGAGAGGGGAGGGGGGAGAGAGGTTGGGGGGAGGGGGGAGAGAGAGGGTGGGGGGAGGGGGAGAGAGAGTGTGGGGGGAGGGGGGAGAGAGAGGGTGGTGGGAGAGGGGGAGAGAGAGGGTGGGGGGAGGGGGGGAGAGAGAGGGTGGGGGAAGGGGGGAGAGAGAGAGTGGGGGGAGGGGGGGAGAGAGAGGGTGGGGGGAGGGGGGGAGAGAGGGTGGGGAGGGGGGAGAGAGAGGGTGGGGGGAGGGGGGAGAGAGAGGGTGGGGGAGGGGGAGAGAGAGGGTGGGGGGAGGAGGGGAGAGAGAGGGGGAGGGGGAGAGAGGGTGGGGGGAGGGAGAGAGAGAGAGGGTGGGGGGAGGGGGGAGAGAGAGGGTGGGGGGAGGGAGAGAGAGAGAGGGTGGGGGGAGGGGAGAGAGAGAGAGGGTGGGGGGAGGGGAGAGAGAGAGAGGGTGGGGGGAGGGGAGATAGAGAGAGGGTGGGGGGAGGGGTAGAGAGAGAGGGTGGGGGGAGGGGAGAGAGAGAGAGGGTGGGGGGAGGGGAGAGAGCGAGAGGGTGGGGGGAGGGGAGAGAGAGAGAGGGTGGGGGGAGGGGAGAGAGAGAGGGGTGGGGGGAGGGGAGAGAGAGAGAGGGTGGGGGGAGGGGAGAGAGAGAGAGGGTGGGGGGAGGGGAGAGAGAGAGAGGGTGGGGGAGGGGAGAGAGAGAGAGAGGGTGGGGGAGGGGAGAGAGAGAGAGGGTGGGGGAGGGGAGAGAGAGAGAGGGTGGGAGGAGGGAGAGAGAGAGGGTGGGGGGAGGGGAGAGAGAGAGAGGGTGGGGGGGAGGGGAGAGTGAGAGAGGGTGGGGGGGAGGGAGAGAGAGAGAGGGTGGGGGGAGGGAGAGAGTCGAGAGGTGGGGGAGAGTCGAGAGGGTGGGGGGAGGGAGAGAGAGAGAGGGTGGGGGGAGGGGAGAGAGCTCTCTAGATGTGCTCGCTCGGGGAGGTGTCGTTCTCGGGAGGGGAGAGAGAGAGGGCGGGGGGAGGGGAGAGAGAGGGTGGGGGAGAGAGAGTGGGAGGGAGGAGAGGGGGAGGGGGAGGGGGGAGAGAGAAGCGAGAGCGCGAGAGAGAGAGAGAGAGGGTGAGGAGGTGAGGAGCGCGAGAGTGAGGGAAAGAGTGAGGGGGTGGGACAGGGAGGGAGAGCTTACCTTCTTCCTTCCTTCGCAGGGTCCATCGGGCCACCTTCCCCCCCAGTCGCACTCTCTCTTCCCCCCCAGTCGCACTTCTCTTCCCCCCAGTCGCTCTCTCTCTTCCCCCCCAGTCGCTCTCTCTCTCTTCCCCCCAGTCGCTCTCTCTCTTCCCCCAGTCACTCTCTCTCTTCCCCCCAGTCGCTCTCTCTTCCCCCCAGTCGCTCTCTCTCTCTTCCTCCCCAGTCGCTCTCTCTCTTCCCCCCAGTTGCCCTCTCTCTTCCCCCCGTCGCTCTCCTCTCTTCCCCCCCTTCGCTCTCTCTCTTCCCCCCCAGTCGCTCTCTCTCTTCCCCCCCAGTCGCTCTCTCTCTTCCCCCCCAGTCGCTCTCTCTCTTCCCCAGTCGCTTTCTCTCTTCCCCCCAGTCGCGCTCTCTCTTCCCCCCACCGCGCTCTCTCTTCCCCCCAGTCGCTCGCTCTCTTCCCCCCAGTCGCTCTCTCTCTTCCCCCCAGTCGCTCTCTCTCTTCCCCCAGTCGCTCTCTCTCTTCCCCAGTCGCTCTCTCTCTCCCCCCAGTCGCTCTCTCTCTTCCCCCCAGTCGCTCTCTCTCTTCCCACCAGTCGCTCTCTCTCTTCCCCCAGTCGCTCTCTCTCTTCCCCCAGTCGCTCTCTCTCTTCCCCCCCAGTCGCTCTCTCTCTTCCCCCCAGTCGCTCTCTCTCTTCCCCCCCAGTTGCGCTCTCCTTTCCCCAGTCGCTCTCTCTCTTCCCCCCCAGTCGCTCTCTCTCTTACCCCCAGTCGCTCTCTCCCCTTCCCCAGTCGCTCTCTCTCTTCCCCCCAGTCGCTCTCTCTCTTACCCCCAGTCGCTCTC